>NC_140579.1:677855518-678099418 GCF_964204655.1 Triturus cristatus | reverse complement strand
GCAGTACTCTGGCCAGAGGATTCTCCATCTTTAGGTTTCCCTTGGGTGATAAAGTTCAGGATTGCTCCTTCCTGTGACACTACGAAAGCCTGCTGAGCCACCTTTCTCTTTCGTTTCGAATAACCAGATTTGTGTACTCGAATTCTCTTCATTTTGCTTGCAATGCAGCGGGCGAGGCTAGCAGTGGGTAGGGAAAAAAAGAAGACAATCAGCAGTGGCGGCTGCTGAAAGATTTTGATGTGTCATTTTTATTTTCTTGCAAAAACAACAGTTGATGGACAGAATGCAGAACAATGTCATACATTCACCCCAGTACAGAGATCTGGGCCTAAATCCATCGTTTTTTTGCTCACCACACCACCCCAGTTCAGACATGGCCATATGCAAATCAGCCTTGACCCTGTGCCTCATGGGAACAGTCCAACCCGAACTGCCAAGCCATGTCTTCCCTGGACTACACAATGAAGGACCAGCATACCTTAATGAACGAGTGAATTTCCACCAACCTACCAGGAAAATATGTTCCAGAACCATCTCCCTAGCAGCCACCCAATGCAGCCGCTGATAAAACAGTGGAGGCCGCTACTTCTCCCACCTGGCAGTGAAGACCTGAAAACCCTCCCCCTGCACCTCAGAGCCTCACCATCGCTCCAGCAGTTCAGGAAGGACCACAAGACCTCGCTGTTCAACCAACAAGCAGCATGATCCAGCAGCATGAATCCCACACCGCCTCGAGACCCTTATGTGTGAAGCAGCTGAGCTTTACAAACCCTGACTGATTGATAGTAATTACCCTTCCCACTACATGTATGACACATTATGAGGACTAGCCACATATGGAAGGTTAATTTGAAGAGTGTTATAAAACTATAGGGTAGATCATGTGACTTGGCATACAAGGTCTGCTTTATCAGTCCACTGAGAACAGTAGAGCCTGGAGAATAGTTCATGATCTATTTGGGAAGTGACCTTAGCAGGAAGAGAGTAAGCTACCTTGAAATCATGGCACACAGAGACCTGTCTCAGTACGTCACTAACTGATCCTGAAGACAGCCTACAGGTAACCAAAGACTCGTCCACTTTACCACATTGTCAAAAGACAAAAAACAATATATTTAATTAAGGTTTCTTGTATAGTGCCATATTCCAGCAACCAGTTCTGCTCGCTTTACAGAGCACCTATTAAACAAGGATTAATTACAGTGAGTCCTAAGGCTATGAAAAGGCACTAGAGGTTCACTGAAGCAAAATGAATGTGCAAGGAACATCCAGTCAGGAGACAACTTTCAAGCAGACGTACGAATCACTAGCACAGCGTACCAACGACCCCATGGGCCGTGGCATAAGCAAGGAAAATGGCCCCTTTGGCTGCTGCTCAGGAAGTAGAATATAGCAATTATCAGGGTTCAATGGGCCCCTGAGGGTTTTGGGTCTCAGTACCACTGTACTTGCTGAACCAATGGTAACTATGCCCCTAGTATGGACAGAGAAGGCTGCTTCACCAATTGCAAACTGAGGACTAGTTAAACTAGTTTTCTCTGCTAGTCACATGACAAGCACTGGAATGTAATTAAAGAAATGATCAAGAAGCCAGTTCCTACCAAGGTCTCTGCAAAAGGGCATTAGATTGAGTTAACATGGGTAGGCACTGCCATCCTATTCCAGGCGTCCATCCATAGGTGCTTGCATTTCATGTCTGCCTCAACACCATATAAACAGACATATCCAAATGCCAAGTACATTCGAACACTCGATGTTTTAAAAGATTTGTGCAGGCAGATCCACTCATTAGATCACAAGTATCAGCTTCATACTCTGTTTTCATGGTTGTTGATAAGTAATTGTAATCATTTTAATGAATCCTTAACATTACGTCTAACACCTCGTACCCTGCTCTCCTCTTCCCCCCCAATACGACCGTGCCTCCCAAGTTACACCTCCAAAAGTCACCATGCCTCCCCTCAGCCACAAGTAAACACCGCCCCTGCACTCCTGACTCACTCTTCCCTCAACATACAGCGCTGATCTGTACCACTCCCTACCCCTGGCGCACAGTGACCACCTCTCCGACCCGCGCCCTCTCAGAGATGAATCGTGAGAGAGGGGCTCTCTCTCACGATTCATCATGCCCTCCCTTCCCATGACCACTAGCATACCTCCAGCTCGCCACCTCACATGGCTTACCTCCACCCAGACCCAAAGCACACACCATCTACAATAACATCCTCACCCAACCTTCCCCACACCCCCGGCTCCTCACCCCCACGGGCTGGGATACATTCCTATGCCTGATCTGCCCTCCTCCCCAGGGCTCCCCACACCCTCGTCCAATGGCTCACCTTCCCTCGGATTCACTCTGCAGAGGCACACGCTGACCTCCTCACTCCCCCTCCCCATGCCCTGACCCTCGGGCTGCTCACCTCGCAGCTGGCACCAAAGGTTGCACACTGGCATGGTATCCTCTGCAAGGCGGCCTTTCTTGCCCAGGGTCTCTAGGCGCGCCGGTGCATGGCCTCGGCCAGTCTCGGTGCTGCTCGCTGCACGCCGGGAACGGGTGCTGCCACCCCTCCTGCCGCCAGTGATGCATGGTGCTTCTGTAACCCCTTCGCTGCAGGACTCGCGGGCACTGCGCATGCGAGCCTCCGGAGGTGCCAGATCTGGACTATTAAAACAAGCTCGATTCTCCTGGAAAAAACGTTCTAAACAAGCGCAAGACCTACCAGAAGAGCCCGAAATAAGGCCGACCCCACACAAAGACGAGACTGGGTTAGAAAGGAAAAGAGTATAAGAACAACCATTCGGCGTGCATCACATTAGATTTAGCACGCCTCAGTCGTTCATGCGCCAAATCCCTGCCAGGGGCCGCCACGAATATGTATTGTATCCGATTCCTCGTGGTGGCCCCTGGGGTTTGGTGGCCCTGTGCAGGTGCACAGCTTGCTCATGCCTAAGGCCGCCCTGAGTCCCTCTCCCCCCTCTCCCTCTCCCCCTCTCCCTCTCTCCCCCTCTCCCTCTCTCCCCCTCTCTCCCTCTCTCTCTCCCTCTCTCCCTCTCTCCCTCTCTCCCTCCCTGTGGGTATGTTTCAGCCTGTGCAGTCTCCCTTGCCGCGCTCTTGCCTCAACAGAGCACTGCTGGGGGTAAGCTCTCTACTGTTTTAAATCTGCCGACCTGCTCCGTTGCGTCACTTCTGCCCGGCTGAGCCTCGCTGTGGATCTGTAAATACAGGTTGGCTTGGAGGGTTGTGTGGCATCTGCAGGGCACAGCGAACCTGGGATGGGCACCGGAGAGGAAGGGCCCAGCCCACGGACCGTGTTGGGAGCTTCAGGCGCTCCGGGTAAGCCCAGGCTCGCACTGTTCCTCTTCCTTAAGTCCACGGATAAGGTCCACTTGTGGGATACTGTTGTTCTCTAGGCCTGTCCTGCCACGGAGTCGCCCCTGCTTGAGCTGGGCTCACCATGGTGATAGCAGGGATGTTGGCACTGTGCCAAGCTCCTGCGGGGGTAGGTGGGGAAGTTTGAATACCAAGCACGGGATTCGAGCTCATTCTGGCAATCGGGACAGATCCAGTGGCCTGTGCATACGTCCATCTCAACCCCGACAAGCGTGTATAGCATGACACCATGCGAATTAGCAGACGCTATCACCATCCCTGAAACGGTTGCTTCCCAACAACTTTCACTATCGAGTTATTTTGGTACTATAAATGAGGCGGTGTGACCTGGACCATTGAGTGGAAGACTTATTTCTTCTGTCTAAAAGTGTCAAATACGTTATCCAGTGGTGTGTTTTTTTTAAATGTAATATGTGATCTATTTCAGTTACATTATGCAGTGTTAACAATCGATAATTTCTATATTTATTACTAGCCTGAAGCATTGCCAACCCTATGTGGGAGTGATCCAAGTTGTGGGTTGTCTCTGGTGTGTATCGACTATGCAGGAGTTTGTTCCGTTCTTTGGTGCTGTGGGGACTCTTTAGTTTATGAAATTCTATAAAGCCTGAATTCGGCACAAGGTTGTGAGTGCGTTTATTGTATAAACTATGTTCCACAGGCATAACATAGCAACGTGTCCAAAACGTGTCTCCTATACTCAGGCAGTGCAGAGTCTCCCCCTCCCCCCAGTCAAAGGAGTAGCTTCCAGGAAGAGGGAAGGTCGTCTGCCCATTGGAGGCAACAAGGCACTGAAGAATAAGAACTGAGTACTGTCTTCCCAGGCACAGCAAAGGTGTGCCCTTTGGAACCTGGGACTGAAGCTAATGGGTATGGTAATCTTTGGGGTCTGCCCCAGATTGTGCTGTGTCAGATCATAATAGCTGCTGTCACCTACCAAAGGAATTCAACAGACACTGAAATGAGAGACCTGTGTGCTCCACCCACAAAGCGGCAAATGTGCAACCAAAGGAGGTTAGAAAACACCACAGTAATGGGTCAATGGGGTTAGCCCAGAAGCGGCAAAGGCACAATATAAGGTAGTCTTTGGGACTGGCCTATAGAAGGCAATGGCGTTATCTGCTGAAGTCAAAATACACTACACTAGTGAGTCTGTGTGACCCCAAACAGAATAAGTAGACTGTGCAAATCCAGGAAGTAATATGGGAATCTCCATGGAAGTTAATGACGCCCACCCAGAAGCAGCAGTGGTGTAACTCAGTAAGTCACCGCAGTAGTGGATCTGTCATGTCCTCTCTAAAGTGGCTAAGGCGTATTCCCCACAATTATTTTGTGCTAAGGTGTGCAGCAGAGGAGTTCCTGTGAAATCAGAATTGTTAGATTAAAATTCAATGGACCAAAACAAGTGGGGGAACAAGAATGGTTGAATTGGGGAAAGCTTTGGCAAAGGTCCTGTCTCCCAGCCCTAAATCAGAAGACGCTCTCAAACCTTGCCTCCATTTACCTTCATGCCCAGACCAGAAGTAAATGTCACTCGATGCACACCCTAAAGGAGAAGCTGCTCTGTTGTCTGTGGATAGGCAGGACAGCATCCAAGCTGCCTGATCACACATAGTGAGACATGTGCTGGTGGAGTAAGCATACCCATCTCAGAGATGGAATGCCATTACACCCTGACATCAGAGGCCACAGTGTTCAAAGACTCTTTACTAGAATGGGCATCTGGGTTACACTTTCAACTTGAGGCCAGTGGATGGTATAAAAGGTTTATCCACGTCTTCAGACAGAATTCATGGCGGAAAAATGGTCCTCAGATGGAGGTTGATTGTTGTACTGATTGACAACACAACACTGTTGTATCTTCTGTTGTAAATGTGACCAATTACTGTACCTTTTCCAGAGAAGCACAGGACAATTGCATCTGGCCTGCTAAACTGAAGAGGAAAATAATGGGAAGAAAGCTACCCGGTATGGATAACAATAGAGAAGACAACTTCAGAATAGTAGAGGTGGTGGGTGATCTGTTCACTGGGTACACAGAGAAATGGTCTCCCCACGACTACAAAAATTGTCAAATGCTTATACTCTCCTCCAGGTTTCTGGAGCCAGGGTCATTTGTGGGATAAAAATGGGACAGAGTTTCTGTATGTATTCCAGCCAGTCCTTCTGTAAAGCTGATTGGTGCAAAGGACCCTGAAATGCCACAGAATACTTGCTGCTTAAATTTGATCGTGGCAGACATAGTACCCAGATCTACTATGCTTGTCTACACAAACTTAAAACTGCTATCAACCAATAGACTGCTGAATAGAGACCGGGTAGAATACTAATTCATAACTCAGTGCCCAGCACCAAGATTAGATAAATTACCTTTACAAACCTCTACTGCAAATAAAAAAGAAAAAACAGGGAGTAGTATAGTGACAACCTACATGTGCCCAAATGACTTGACAGAAGATATATAGTTTATTTCTTGATCATATGGTACCAAAGAGAATTTAAGCTATTAATTTATCTGAATCTGGAAATAATTAGGCCTGCAAAAGAAATACAAATCGGTAAGGAGGTTTTGTGCTCAAAATGTGCGTCCGCGTGTATTAAAATAGCATTAAAGATCAAAGAAAAATCACTTGAAAATTTTGAGCCCTGTAGTAGGTGGCAACGTATTTACAGATGCAGTTTAGTAGACCATATTGGAATAAGATTGTAAAATGGCAGGGAAGCAACTGAAGCTTGATATGTAGGACGATATGATACTCTGTAAGGCACTCTTGTAACAGTGGAATGATAGTCTTCCTTTCAAGAAGGATGATAAGCTGAATATTGTTGGTGTACAACATCTTCTTACATCCAAAGAATGAATGTCGTGATTTCAATGTAGTGTCAGTATTTCGACTAACTGACACCATAGTGTGACAAAAACGGCAGAAAGGTCCTGTAGAATGACTTCTCTTATCCCCACCGTTTAGGATGGCTCTGATGTTACTCACACCATTTGCAAGCAAAGTTTCCATCCCACTTCCTACCGGACTGCTTAACTGCCAGAAGACCCGAGATTAGTTGTTAAAGTATGGTTTAAAGGGAACCTTATTAAAAATAAAGTTAAAGGATAGCAAGCTAAATACCATGTCAAAACCCCAAGGAAAACGTAATAGAATTAATAGAAGCCCTTGAGAATGAGTGTGTTTTAGAATTTCGCAGTGCTGTGTTCTAGACAAATATGGTACCTCCACATCTATTTATTGACCCAAAATGCAAAGGATGAAAGCCCAAAGCGCAGGAAACATGTAAAAAGGATTATAAATGCATATTTTCTAAAAATGTATGTTCTTTAATACACAAGCACAATGAATCACAAGGCGTCGTAATATAGTATATCTTTGAGTATAAGGCATTTGAAATAAAATGCGTTTTCTTTGTCAAATCCTCAATTCTTTTTTTACTTATTTTTTTAGATGGATATGGATGAAACAAAAGGTGGAAATGGCCTCCGCCAATATTATTTATCTAAAATTGAAGATCTCCAGGTAATTCTGTTGTATGAATATTCCTACTATGTATAATAAAGTGTAATACATTTATGCTTGTTTATTTACTTTGAGTGACAGTTTCGACAAAGCACAAAAATGTTCTCTTCATTTCAGATGAAAATATTTGATTTGATTGCTTCTCCATTCTATGTAGGTCTGCTTTAGTGTGATAAATGATTTGAATTAAATAAGCAGCCTCTCGGCACTTTTCTTAATCCCTGTCTTATTTAGATTGTGGAAACAATTAGAACTCAAATCAAAAGCCTTAAAACTCGACCAAGTTGATTTTTCTTTGTAAATTATTTGGGTGGCCTATTTCAGGAATTACCTTAATGTTGGTTGACTACTGGGTTAAAATCAGACTTCAGCCAGGTGAAATTGAGCTTTGGGGCAGCCTTGTTGGAGTACTATTTCACTGTCCTTCTGTTAAAGAATCACTATGTTATCCACTTACTGGGCAGTGCTTCTATTGCAGTGCATGTGGTGCATTCAGGAATAGAATCACAGGCAGATACCATTGTTGAATGCTGAATTCATCTGAAATATAAGGCTTTCCGCCAATAAAAGCAGGGCCTCCTGTGTGATAAACATGCACTTGAAGAATGGCATCAGCAACGACATAAATACACTATATTGACGTCATTTTTCCGAAAATGATTCTAGTTTCTTTTCATACTGATTTGGAGAATAGTTAAAGTAATCTTTTTATTTGTACACGGCTTCTGTGGTTCGTAATGTGGAAAGGTGTCTTTCCAGTATTGTTTCTCTGACCCAGGGCATGCTCCTACATCATGGACGTGTTTGATGATGGCCTCACTCAGCAAGATGGCTTGCCATACTGAAATGACAAACTGTTTTGTAAAGTGATTTGCATGCTTTTAGCTTGTTTATTTTTAATTTTTAGAAGTGCTGTGAACGCATATGCATGTATTTGCTTCTTGGAAATTAGTTTTAATTTCAGTTGGGGAAAAAATACATTAATTTATGTTTTATATTCGAGTAAAATAGTTTCTAAATAGGCTTTTGTGCCAGCACATGTTTAGGCAATGTTCAGGGTTCAATCTCGCAATCCATTTAAATGTTTTTGCTTTTACTAATGGCCATTGATTCATTTTTTTTTCTCAAGTATTGAGCATGGCTCAAGTATAAGGAGGTCTGGTTTCAGACGGGGTGCGTTGACATACATAGGGTCTTGCATATCAAGTTGCCACCCATATTCGTTTGGGAGGCAGCCAATGTTTGCTGTATTGTACTCACACAGTACTGTAAGTTGGGCCAATAGTCGTGACTATTCTGCGGTTTACAATTTTGTGTGATTTTTATTTTTTATGGGTACTGGGTTTTGTTTCTTTTGTAGGGGCACTGTTCACTATGGTAAAATCACCATCCAGTGCACATCCTACCCGGTGCGTGTAGCTCCCTTAGTCTTCATGCTTTAAAAGTTGGTTTGTTCGTAGTGCACACCTGTAATGTGGCCAGCAGGATGACGGCTGTAAAAACATTTGGTTCACATGAGATCACAAATGCCTATCTCTACACTGGCCCAACACTGGGGCGCCCGCAACCACATAAGGGCGATTGTGGCTGAGGTGCATACAAGTGATCCCGGGGGGTGAGGGGGGGAGACAGGGGTAGAAGGGGGGGGGGGGGGGGGAGTCAAGTATGTATAAATAGTTCAAGCTGCCATTGTTATGGTTTCTTCTTTTGAATTGTAAGTAACTCTTCTATTTCCAATACCTGAACTGAATGGGCGGCATAAGTCTGCATGTACGACTAGGTGGTTGACACAAGGTCGCTCCTGTCAATCCTTAGAGACTGCACCAGGACTGATAAAGATAACGCAGTTAGCTCCAGAGCGAGCAGTGTTTGATGCACAGTTCGAATGCATGTTACATCAAAGTAGCCATAGGCACAAGTACGGATTATCAATCTGCACATGCTCACGAACTTCCGTATGTAATGTATGCTGCCGAAGTGTGTATTCTTCAGAAATAATAAAAACAGATTTGACAAAAAAAAACAAATGCCTATCTATGCACAGACGTTTTTGAGTGCTTTGCTTGGCCACTTTGCTAAATTTAAGACGTGAATGCTGTTAGAAAGTTGGTCTCTATTTGGCAGAGGAAAGCACCCTGTCCAAGTAGTGACCACGATCCTAGTAAGGTAGATACACACTAAAAGATAACCTGTGCTCACCATTTGGTATCTTGGCACAGAGCAATCGGGCTTATCTAAAGACGCAATGTGTAAAATATTTGTGCAGCACATACACTCACTCACACATAGTAGCCTAATGAAAACGCCACAAAAGACTCCACACAGGTTTAGAAAAATAGAGAATATTTATCTGAGTAAAACCAGACCAAAACAACAAACATCCAAATAGTATAACCGGAGTTATGAATTTTTAAATAATTAACCAAAAATAGTGCTAAGAAGTCAATAGCGCTAAAAGGTTAAATGAGGTGGTGCTAGACTGGGGTAAATCCAAAGTTCAGGCCGACCGTGATGGAGGGCAGGCTGGCCAGAGGACTCAAAAACATCCCGCTGACAAAGTACCTTGGAGCGCTGTCGTCCAGGGTACAATGAATCCGTTCTGATACAAACAGTCAGGTCAATGCATCCAAGTCGAGCCTCGCAGTTGGGACTTCGAATCAGCACTGCCGCAAAGTCAAACTGCAATCCGCGCTGCATCATCATCGAGCCGCGTTCCGATCAGCACAGTGGTGGCAAATTGTTCCTTTTGTAACAAAACAGCTGCAGAACCTGCTTCTCAGTCCCAGGACTGGAGGGATACCTCAGGCAAGCGTAGGACTCACAGATGGCAGAGTCCAGCAGCACCAGCAGAGTTGCAAGAAGTCTTTTAGGACCCTGACACTTCAGAAAACAGGAGGCAAGCCAGCAAGCGCTTGGAGTCACTCTAGGTTCAAGTGAAATGGGTCCAGTCCTTGTCTTCAGCAGGACAGAGATCAGCAGGCCGCAGGGACAGCTCAGCACCGCAGTGAAGCATGTCCTTGGAACAGTCAGACAAGCAGAATGGCCATCCTTGTAGCACATCAGTCCTTACAAATAGCAGTGTTCTTCACTGGTCCAGTAGTGCGCTCCCTTGGTAGGGGTGGTGACTTCAGAGCAGGCCCTTGAAGTGCACGGGTCCCCTTTCATCCCAGCCCTGCCTGTCAGGCTATCTGTGAGGGGGTAAGCAGCCCTTTGTGTGGGATACAGGACACTATCTATTCAAGTGTAATTGTCAGCTCGCCCTTCCTGCCTAGGAAGAGGTATCAGAAGTAGATGAATATTGCCACACCCACCCGTCTTGTGTTTGTGGCTTTTCTAGAGGGCATGTACAAAGTCTGTCACCTATCCCAGATGTGCATTAGAGACGGGCTGCAAGGCACACAGAGCAGTAAGTGCAGAGAAATATACACTTTCTAAAAGTTTCATTTTTAAAACCGTAATCTTAACTCCATTTATGCCAGTTAAGAGGATTTGTCATTACCATTCCAAAGATATGAAATGTGATACAGCTGCTTCTTTCTAATCAGAAATTAAAGCTTAAAAAGTATTTCAAGGAATTCCCAGGGCTAGTCTGTGAGAGGAGTAGCCCTCACAGTAGTGAAAAACGAATTTAGCTGTTTGTCACTTCCAGGACATGTAAGACCTAAAAGTACATGTCCTACCTTTTAGTTACGCAGCACCCTGCACTTAGGGCTACTTAGGGTTGACATGTGTGTAATAAAAGGGGAGTTTACGGCTTGACAAGTGGTTTTAAATGCTAAGTTGATGTGGCATTAAACTGCACACACAGGCCTTGCAATGCCAGGCCTGAGACAGGTTTGAACGGCCATTTACGTGGGTGGCACAACCAGTGCTGCAGGCCCACTAGTAGCATTTAGATTACAGGCCCATAATATATGGTATACCACTTTACAAGGGACTTGTAAGGAAACTAAATATGCCAAGGGGGCGTGGCCGAGCCGACGACTAAGATTGCCGCCTGGCTCTGATGCTCCGGGCACTCCAGCTCCGCAACGTATTCCCGGGTTTAATGCCTGCATAACGTCACAGGATGTGGAGCGCCAGGGAGCTGACATTATCCTGACACTGCTGGACAGAAAACTGGTCCGAGAGGTGCCCCTGAGCCCAAGCTACGGCGCAGCGAGGATCCGGGGAGTGCGGCCTGACTAGATGCGAGCTGCGCCATTGATGGGATTGCGGGCCTGCACAGACTGCGACGCGACGGGCCTGGATGATCGGCTCGAACTCAGGACTACAACGGACGACCGCTTAAGGTGAGGCGGACTCGCGTCTTCCCCGAAACCCCCCTCCGCCCGCGGCACTTGGACGCGGCTTTATTCAAATAGCCGGCTCACGCCTCTCCCATTCCTGGACCCAGGCGGGGGCAGGGCCCGCCTGCCGGATACATCAATGCCCAGAGGGGACGAACTGAGGCTCTGAGCATTGAAGGGGTGGATTGCCCAACGCGGGCCTGCTGCACACCATCCTGGGCAGTCCGACGAGAGGAGACCGTGCCCACCCCCAAAATCATACACGAAGCCTCGGCGAGGCAGCGGGGCCCTCGCATTGCCTCTGGTGGCTATTCCACATGCAGTCGGAAGCAGGGGCCGGTGCCTACACCTTGGGGAACATACTTTTCATTATCTGCTTGGCCCCCCGAAGTATATGAGGACACTGGACTGTAAAATGGTTACATCACTGTGGGTGCCCTCCTCCTAGGCGACCATGGCCGGGGCTGTGGTGCCGTTCGCTTTGAGCCCCGTGGTGATTGCACGATCTGTCGGCGATGTTTGGTCGCACACCCTGAGTCCCTGGTGCCTTCGGTGACACTCAGCACTGCATAAGAGCTGCCGGGGTTGACTGGCACATTGTGGCCTAATCTACTTCCTCGCTGCACTGTGGCGTTGCGCTGCTCCCAGGCTCTTTCCGCCTTCTCCTGTTGACATTAGCACCCTCTCCGGGCTGCTTGGGGGCACAGCTCATCACTCCCTGGCCCTACATCCTCACATAGCCTCCTACGTTGATCAGTGGTGAAGTGGTGTCTGTTCGCGGATACCGAGTGACGCAGTTGGGTCGGCTGCTATCGCACGTTGTCATCTGCCCTGCTCCACCGCGGCATGGGTGCCGCAAAGACCCCAAGCAAAAGACGCTCCCGTTCGAAAAGCTGGTCGACACCGCTCCACCACACAGCTCCAGCATGACGGATAATGCGCAAGGTACTGACCGCGCAGTGGGCCCCTCCGAAGAGTCTGCCTCTATACTCCAGGAGATGAGGGACGGCTTTAAAGCTCTGGACAGCCGGTTCGATCTGCTTGACAAAAATATTTCCAGCTTGGGGGCCAAGATACAGGTGCACGACAGAAGGCTCGATGTAGCAGAGGTCTGCATTTTGGACATTGAGTATGGGACTTCCCAATCCACTAAACACCTGGAACGGGTGGAGCGTCTCCTTAAATAAGTGGCTTTCAAGAACGAGGACCTAGAAGCACGGAGTCGACGCCATAACATACACATCCTTGGTGTTCCGGAGACAACCTCCACTGGCCGCTTGGACCTTGATGACGAGACTTTGTTAATTGGTATGTTTGGCAAAGAATCGTTCACCGGCTTTGTGATCGAGAGAGCACACAGATCGTTAGGGCCTCGGCCAAACCCAGGTCTTCCTCCCAGACCGATCGTTGCATGCATTATGAACTTTCGGGACTGAGATACAGTTCTGAAACTTGCTAGAGAGCGTGGTGACATTGACTGGCAGGGATCTAAATTGTCGTTTTACCCTGACTTCACAGCCATGGTGCAGGATGCCCGACGTAAATTCAATGGGGTCAAGGCCACCCTTAGGAACTTGGGTTTAAGATATAGAATCGTGTATCCCGCCAGATTGAAAGTTGATGTGGGTGGCAGAGCTCGCATTTTTGATAATCCGACTGAAGCGCAGGAGTTTTGCCGGGTTTATAGACAAGAAAAACAATCAGTCCTCGGGGCTGAAGTAGGGCCTTCTCCCCTACACAGTGGCTCTGACGCCAGTGCTGACCTCTTCTCAGGCTCTGGCGCGGGCTAACATTGTTCCATGACCCACGTTGCACTGCACAAAAGCATTACTGGGAATACGTTATATATCCTGTTCTGTTGTTATAGATAGCTGGTTGATTGCCTTTACGTTGCCACCCCCCATGGTGTATCCTTTGGATCTGTTTTGGTTTGTTCTAGGGTACTGTTTTTGGGAATTGCCATGCAATCACAAAGTGGATTGGTACTTCATGTTCATTTTTTTTCTTCTGGGATTGGCCCTACCCCGATCAGGGCATGGGTCGGTGGAGGGTCGGGGGGAGGATTGCAACCTCACAATATGTTTACGGATGTATACTGAAAAGTTCACTGTCGCATGTCACTTTTTATTGTTGCACTTTGGCGAATTTGTTGCGCACTTTAGATGGCCAGGTTTGGTAATATAGAGGGTCCCTGTGACCTATCGCTAGTGTCCTTGAATGTAAGCGGTCTCAACGACACTCCCAAAAGAAGGCAGGTACTCAACTATCTACTAAGACATAATGTGGACATCGCTTACTTGCAGGAGACTCACCTCCCCAAAACAGATGCAGCACGCTTTGGTGCCAGCTGGGGCGCGCATAGATACTTTGCCAATTTCAGTAATTATGCAAGGAGGATGGCCATTCTGATCCACGAGAGTCCCATTTAGTTTTGTTCGATGGTCCGAGACGAGGAGGGCAGGTACCTAATAGTCTTGGGCTCATTGCTGGGCAGTAGTATCGCACTGGTGTGCTTGTATGCCCCGAACTCTGACTCCCCTGACTTTTTTCACGCCCTACACACTCCACTTTTTAGGTTGGGCCCGCAAATTTTGCTTATGGGTGGGGATTTCAATTTATTGCTCAATCCCTGGATGGATAGCACTTCCGTGGCCCCGGACTCTAAACCACGTGCCCGCCGCGCCCTTTTAGAGCTCTGCGAGCAGTTCGCACTTCAGGACGTTTGGCGCAAGCGCAACCCCCAACCTCACAGACTATACACATTCCGGCCAACACAACACCTGAACTAGGATAGATTTCTGGCTCCTTTCCCCTGATGTTTCCGATTGGTGCACATCAATCGAGACACTCCCTAGGACATACTCTGACCACTCTCCAGTCCTGGTACACCTAAAAGTCCCCTGCCTTGATGACTTTGAACGACAAATGTGCTTCCCCAGCCGCGCCCTTCATTATGAGTTATGTAAAGCGGAGATACGTGAGACAATTGAGGACTACCTTGCCATCAACACCGGCTCAGTAGACTCCTGGGCAGTCCTTTGGGAGGGCTTTAAAGCTGTTATAAGGGGCACTTGCATTGCTCATGCAGAAGTTGAAGAAGGGTTGACGCGGGCACACTGACGGGGGGGGGGGGGGGTGGGGGTAGAGAGGGTGGTGGGTGGGGGAACTAGGGCGAAAACATAGAAGAACCGGTTTCTCCTGACATGTACATCGATGGTTGGGTCTTATATAAGATGCTATTGCATGTAGGATTGGTTTTTTGGTGCACTGATTTGAAAACTCAATAAAAATCTTTAAAAACAAAAAAAAAGGGGCACTTGCATTGCTAAACACACCAATGTTTTTAAGGACCTGCGAAACACGTTATCACGCCTTGAACACGAGCTTGCGGCGGTAGATGGTGCTTCTACACACTCAATGAGCCCCACTGCCGAGGGACACCGCTTTGCCCTTCTAGCCGACTACAGGGAAACAGCAGATTGGGAGATGTTATATTTGGGCAAATAACAGGCAGCTAGACGATATGGAGAGGGCGAAAGACCTAGCAGGGTTCTGGCCCAGATGCTGAGACCGCCCTAAAACAAGGCCTATATCACTGAGCTTCACACCGCAGATCACCACACTTACACCGCCACAACAGACATTCAGAATGAATTGCTGGCCTATTTCTCGACTCTGTATTCAACTAATTTAGGGAGCTCCCACGAGGCACAAGAAGAATATCTACACGAGATCGACTGGTCTATCTCGAAAAGCACATGCAGGATTTCTTAGCAGAACCCATTTCAGTTGCAGATGTGCTCGGCGCCATCGACACCCTCTGCGGCTCCTCAGCCCCCGGGTTAGATGGCTTCACTGGAGACCTTTATAAGGAATACAAAGACCTGCTAGCATCACAACTTATTGAGATCTATGCAGAGGCCTTAGAGAAACAACTACTTGCCCCTACACTCCGAGAGGCTGTTATAATCCTTCTCCCCAAACCCAGTAAGTATCCCACGCGATGTGGGTCGTACAGGCCTTTGTCCCTCCTGAATCTAGACTATAAAATCTTAGCCAAAATCCTCGCTAACTGCCTGTCCCAATTAATAGAATTTATCATATCCCCGGCTCAGTACGGCTTCGTCCCCCACCGGTCCACCTCACTTAATCTTAGAACACTCTTCGCAGTAATACATGGGATTAACCCCGAAGTCCCTGCAGCGGCGATCCTCCTAGACACGGAGAAAGCTTTTGACTCCTTGGAGTGGCCCTTCTTTCTCTCTGTGATGCGCCGTGTGGGCATGCCCATAGGATTCATTGCCACCACCGCACTATTATACAGCAAACCCACGGCGAGACTACGCTTAAACGGCACACTTTCCCGGCCCTTCCGGCTCTCCCGTGGGACCCGCAGGGGCTGCCCCCTCTGTTGTTCATTTTGGCAGTGGATCCGTTAATACGCCATTTTCGGGATCGTCCCCTTCAGAGGGGAATGCAGTTTAATACCGGCCCCCCCCCCTGGTCTCGCTTCATGCGGACGACACGATTCTTTACGTTCGAGAGCCCCAAGTAAATTTAGACCCATTGATTGGAGAGATTCTTAGATTCGGCCGCTTCTCTGGACTGGGCATCAATTGACATAAATCAATTATCTTTCCATTAACATCGAGCTTGAAGCCATGGGAGTGTGAATTCCCACTAGAATGGTGTACGAACTCGGTCAAATACTTGGATCTATATCCATCTGAATGCTGCCCAGCTAATCAGCTTAAACTATGGGCGTGCCATTAACACACTAGAAGCGCAGGTAGAGAAATGGCTGCGGCTGCCCTTATCGCTCGCTGGACGAGTTGCGATTCTTAAGATGGTGGTACTCCCCAAATTTTGATATCTTTTTACTAACATCCCAAATCCGATCACCAATAACTTTTTTCGGACACTCTGCGCTCTTTTGACACGTCTAGTCTGGGGTGGGAAACCAGCACGGGTCTGATGGTCAGTACTCACATTGCCATATGATAGAGGGCGGCCTGAAGCTGATTTTGTTCTCCCGGAGCAGCTCTTAACTGTCCTACCTAAGGGTATTCCCAGAGTCCCTCACGACATCCAAACCGTCTCCACTACCAGCTGGGCGTGGGATATACTGAGGAGAATGACTGGTGCCACCGCATTATATTCCTCTG
This sequence comes from Triturus cristatus, assembly GCF_964204655.1. Taxonomy (NCBI): domain Eukaryota; kingdom Metazoa; phylum Chordata; class Amphibia; order Caudata; family Salamandridae; genus Triturus; species Triturus cristatus. The sequence goes on along the minus strand of NC_140579.1, from coordinate 678,083,046 downwards.
CATTGCCCATCCCCAATGCCCGCTGGATCCCAATCTCGGGAGAACGTTTGCTGCAACGTACTCTGACAACATTTGAAATCTCCATGATGGGTGATTGGTACCCTGGCGGTCACATCTTCTCGCTCTCAGATGATGCCCATTTCCAAGCTAGTAGCATTATGGATAGGTTTGTCCTAGGCCACATCAGGGCAGATTTACGCTCCACTTTACCTACCTTCCCGGTCGAACCTGAGCCGTTTCCCCCTCTCATGATGATAATAGAGAGCACAAATAGCGCACATTTGATTTCCAAAATGTATAAGACATGTGCCAAGATGAGACCTATAAATGACGATAAGATCCGAAGTGACTGGGAAATCGATTTGGGCCGTCCAATCACAGATGAGCAGTGGGCCAAATGTTGCGCAGTCACGCAAGAAGTTTCACTCAATATCCGGCACAAACTCCTACACTTTAAATTTTGACGTCGCATATATTTCACCCCTGCTAAAGCGCACAGAATTGATCCATCCAGACCACACAACTGTCGCAAATGTGCGGCGCCTCACGCTGACTTCGCACAGCTTTCCTGGACATGTCCTGAGCTGCATCCCTACTGTGAACGCATACACGGCACACTCTGGCAAATTATTAACTTGCCCCTGATTCCAACGCCAGAGGTGGCCCTACTGGGCTACACAGTCAATTTCCCCAAGAAGGTCAGACGGTTCGCATCTCTGGGGCTACTGTTGGCGAAACGGGAGGTGGCGATCCACTGGGGCCGTAGATCAGCACCCACTTTTCAGGCTTGGCTAAGCAGCTTGGCCTACTGTAATGTTAACAGCGAAAACTACGCTAGTGTAATGCCCAGTACACCCTGCCCTAAAGACATATGGGGTCCATATCGCTTGTACGTGGAGAACGTGAACAGCTGGAGCGGGGCATTGTACCGGCGGGAGTGGGGTAAATCTTCATAATGCAACATCCCAGTGCATCCAGATAAACATCGGCAGCCATGGCTAATCCGTCCATGGACCGGCTAGTTTATACAATTGACAGGACAGATAGGAAATAGGGTAAAGATTGGGGTGCGGTCGAGGGTACACTTCACAATGATAATGTTATTGTATTACAGTGTCTTTATGCCAAAACTGTGAAAATGTAATACTATTGCAATTTTTGTATTATGTAATTCCGGATTGCGACAATGTATGTACCAAGTGAACAGATATGCATATATGTCACCTTCGTACTTAAGTAAATTGGAAAATAAAGTTTAAAAAAAAAAAACGAAATATGCCAAACATGTGTACATCAATATCACCATGTTTAGGGGAGAAGCACACGCACTTTAGCACTGTTAAGCAATGGTAACATACTCTATGGCCAACAAAAAGATGCAGCAAAAGGGGAGGAGGAAAAAGATGCAGCAAAAGGGGAGGAGGAAGGCAAAAAGTTTGGGCTGACCCTTCAGAGAGAGCTATTTTCCAACATGTATACTTTTCACATGTACTGGCTGGAATCTTCTGTTCTGGGGTTTGTGGCAGTCTCATCTGCTGACATTGCTGCCTGTGTCTGCAGTGAGCCTGTGGAGGACTAGGATTAGAGGTTTGCAGTATGCCCTCACTGGCTCAGGCTTCCTGAATCTTCAGATTCTTCTGTTTATGTCTGCCCTTATAAGATAGCATGGGCTCTCATATACACACGGTAACATGGCAGCTCAGATGGTGATACACGTTTATATCATAACCTCTTGGGGACCCCATCCTTAAAACACTTTTTATTTCTCTGTAGGGGTGTCCGTTTCTATTTTTGTGCGGTGATGCTGTTTCATTGGTTTTTAGGGCACTACAACATCCGACACAAAGTTCTTTTAAGTGGTAGTTGACAGGCCTTCTCCGCCTTGCCAAGCGCTACTTAAAATATCTGAATATTGAAAGGTGGTTGTTTGACCTCAACTTTGCCACAAAACGTTGTTGCAAGGAATGATGCAGGTTTATTACATACGCTTGCAAATTTTGTGTTTTCTTTCTGATACAATTTCATGTCCACGACTGACCATCAGTATTTGGGTAGTAAGTGTCCAATATTATAGGCACACAATAACTATCACATTGGCAGTCCAACACATCAACATAACCACAGAACAACAAAACTTCAACACAACAACTCAGAAAACACGAGTGTAACACAGCAGAGCGAAACCCCCTCATTATAATTTTTTTTTTTTTAAAGACACACCTATTGGGACTGGAATGTCCCTTGCTTGGCATACAGCCTTTTACCACTGCTTGGAGTGATCCACCCGCATGTGAAATTGGTCCAATAACTTTAGGCGGCCCGCACAAATCCTTATTATTAGTGTATGTGCTGTGGTATAGGCCTACCCATGGTAATCCTAGGTTCCAGAAACTGCTCTATGACCAAAAGGGGTGCAACATAAAGCAGTGGTGCTAACATACGGAGTGTTGTGAATTACCTGACTAGACCTTTTTCTTGTTTCAGAGAAGAGTGCTGTCTAGTGAAATGTTTGGCTCTTAATTGTGACCAACAGAATGTTGTGCTGATATTTCGTGTGTCTTTCAAGTGTGTGTGTCTGTAGGTTAAATATATAGCAAATGTATGATAACCAGAATTTGTGTATGATGAGTCTGAGTGCTGGAAGCAATAGAATCCATTTTGGATGACCCTTGGTTTAGCATGGCAATAGATGGAGGGTGGATACAGCTTCCCCAGATATTAGAAGGGTATGGACTGCATTCCTATTGCTAGAAGGTGAAGGTCCAGACACTGTAGTATGGTAAGATGGCGACAGGACCTTCCTTCAAACAATTCAATGAGGTCCTTTAACAAGGGGCTGCTACTTAGTTCTTCTTGAGCACTGCCATTTGGTGGATGGTAGGGTTGAGCGGTGGATCCGAGGTTTGTGTTCTTAAAGGTGAAGGTAAAACAAGCCATTTGGTCTTTACCTGATTTCAGCTTCAGGAAAGCAAGATACTGAGATCTCGCACTTCATTGTGCACTTGTTTTGGTTACTTCTGTTTGGAGCAAGCCTCGTTACTAGCTGCTGTGGGAGCTAACACCTTGCACACAGCTGGTTCTTCAGTACTGCCAGAAAACGACATTTGAAAAGGAACCACAAAAAATCGGTTCCAAAACCTTAGGCAGTGGATCCTTGTCCCTTATCTGGAAAATGTGCATAAAGGGGGACCCGCTTCTTCCCAGTCTGTTCCAGTTCCAAAATCTTCGGCTGGTGTCTACATGACATCCAGTCTCCCAGAGATCAGGTGACATCATCTGAAGTATGCACAACTTGGTAGGTAAGCTTAGTCTGTCTGGAACCTAAAGGTTTGTCTGCCTGCTCGGAGAAGAATGAAAAGTGTCTGATCATACAGGAGGAGAAGCCCAGCGCGTCTGCGGCTGGAGGAGGTACCAGTAACAGCTGACTGCCATTGAGAGTAAAGCCTTAGCTGATCCTTGTTGTGAGGTTTCTCCCGTTCTAGTTCTTGTAGTAATCAATCTCAAAAGCAACCTCATACCGTCTGACAGATCTATAGTGTGCCCTAAGGCCTTCCATTTATGTACCTCATGAAGGGAGCCTCTGTTGTCTATGTGGAAGCGCTGTTTTCGGCTCCGAGGCCACAACTACCGAAGATGAGCCCCCATCTAAAACCAGCTAGAAGGCTGCATCTGCTGAGGATTGGTGCCTGCCAAGTAGGCCTGTCCAAATGCTCCATCACCAGTGGTTTCAGTACAGAGCGAGGCCACCACTGTGATCCTTTAGCCCCAGAGCCAATGCTGAAGATGTGGGTCCATGGAGCACACCAGTTAGTGCAGCACAAGCTGTCATTTCTTTGAGCAGGTAAAGCAGTATCGAAATGTGAAAGACTGAACTGTTCTTGCAGAGGTAAATCTGTCCTGAAAACACTAGCAGTTGCCTGTGTGACCTCTTTTGGCAAGAACCGTGTACTGATTTACAAATTATCCTATGGGGTAATCCCTATTGAACCGCATCTATGTCTGCATTTTGTATAAATCACCATAAACATTGCAATAGCTTTATAGAATGGGGACAGGACACCTTATTGGGTGTATGGCTGAACTAGGAATCGTAGCTGAGATCACAACACTGAATCTGAGCCCCAGTTGAACTTTGTAGGATTCCTTTTTACTGTAATACAAAAGCACTTTCGTTTTACTAAGATCAGCAATGAACTGGACACTACGTTATTGTGTGTTGTTTGACTGTTTAGTTCTGAGCTATCCACACCCCCACCCCTCCCAACTCTAACACCCTCAGAAGCCTTTGACTGCTCACCCTCACTACACTGAGAATTATGTGCAGAAAGCATGTACTTGACCTAGTTTGCTGTGCCTTAGTAGGACAGGCCCCAGAAAACCAGTGTCAAATGTTCTCAACAGTCACTTGTGACCCAGTAATCCCTACCTACTCTGTGGCCTCACAAATGGGGTCTGTCCACACCAACATCCAGACAAGTCATATATACACTTGCCAGTTAATTAACCATGCACTCACTCATCCTTCTTTTCATCCATCTGTTCACATAATCATTCCACTGAGTCATTGACTCGTTCTCGCGTTCACCCATCAACACAACCAGACTTACAAACTCTCCTATCAGTAAAGAAGGGTTTTCACTTTTGCCTCTGTCAAAGCTAGTTTTTAAATTGGCTGGAAGAGATTCCTTTTCTCTTTACCCCTTTGGCTTAGACGTGCATCTCCCGAAGCAGTTACCCAAAGAATAGCAGCTATAAAAATAAACAAGCATTGGCATAGCCAATCGGTCTTGCCTTTGGGACCTTATAAGTGTTTAGCCATGCAACACTTGATGTTGTTGCACCAAGGATATTGTGCTGGATAACTAAATACTTAGAAGGTCCCAAAAGCGAGACCTATTGGCTATGCCAATGCTTGTTTAGAATGTATTTAATACTTGTGCTCAATCATGTCGGAGGATGGTGCAGTTAAAATTTTGCCCCTCACCGGGAAACATTTCTGCGGACACCCATGGTACAACATTATCAATAACCGCATGTAATCAATATACACACGTGGCAACCTGCACTTGCACAACACCCACGCTTTCATAGTGTGGCCCATTCTGTATCAGCTAATGGCGGCTGGGCAACCAGGGGCTCTCTTACTATCAAAACCCTGGCGACATTCTAGCCATCAATGCCCCCTTCTCCAAACCACGGGACTATCAGACCGAGAATCCGCGCCTTCGTCATCTCTGATCAGAGCACACGCACCAGAAGCCCCTGCAAGGAACAGCGCGTGGCACCGGGTCGGCGGAAGGGATCGCGGAGCCCGACTGACAGCTAGTCTCTGGAGGGGGGCGGAGACACGTCAAGTCTGCGAAGCCAGAATGCTGACATTTCGTTTCTGGGTCCTCAGCCACTCGTGTGCCACGTGTATTAAAAAGCAAGCCGTCAAGAGAGCACAGGAGGCGGCAAAACTGAAGATTCACACGATGCCATGAACGTGTGAAGGAGGGGGTAGCACTTATTAAATCGCAGGCCACCGTTTAGGCAGCTTCCCCTTGTCAAACTCACCTAACAATGGCAGCTGATTGTGCGGAATGTTTGTGACTTGTTTCCATAGACTGCTGTCTGAACAAAGGGCATTTGATTATTCCAAGAGATTGTCAGGCTGCGAGATTACTGACCCATGAGAAGGAGGTTTGAGAAGGAACCAAGTTACTATACTTCCCATGGATGGACATATGTGTTTAAATGATTCTACTGTAAGGCATTGCACCAATAAAATATGGAGTCTGGAATCTCTATAGCAATATATAAACATGTAATAAAGCTCCACATTCATCAATCCGAGTTTCTGTAATGGAATGCACACTGACGACGATTACGTATACCCGAGTTATTGCCATTATTTTAGATTTCTACGAGGTTCTACACTAATGCCATTCGTTTCGCCCTACTCTCCACTGTATTGGCTAAAGGAGAGAAATTGAGCTAAGGTACAGGGAGAGATAATAAGACCTTTACCAGCCATCCCTAGTTCCAACGGTAATGCTCTTTAGCAACGTAACGCTTTATCTGTCTCAATCCTAGCAAACCAATTTGTTTTAAATAGAGATTCATACCGCCCGTCTGCCGATTGTACATACTGTAAACGACCGGTACTTAATTTACCGACATAGGAAGGATGGAAGGCAGAGTCAGCTGACATTGACTAACACATACACACGTTCTCACGCACAAACCCAGTAAACATTAATATATATATTTCCCAAGAGATTGAAAACCGCAGCAAAAATGAAAAGTATGATAGATACATCCTTCTGTTAAAATAAATACGCAAAAGACGTCGTTCTCCTTGCCTGTTGGTATTTTCATGTCTCAGCACGGCCTCTTGGTGTCGCGACCCCCTGCGCAGCCCATCCTGAACGTGGACAAGGCTGTGGGGCCGGGTGGCTCGCAGCCCGGCCAACCTTCTGAGACGTCTTGTGTGGCTGTGTAGCGGACTCAGGAGAGCGCAGCACACTTGCAGCCGGGGAGGCAGGACCCACCCCTCCCCCCTACAAGGAAGGAACTCGTCGCCTTCCAACTTGCCTCCGTCCTGCCTCCGCTCTCTCGGGTCATTCAGCCAGACTCCGTCCTTCCATTTGTTAGGTGCCATCTCAAAGGTCGCTTCTTCTTTTTATAAGTTCTTTTTATAAACGGCACTTTTTCAAAGGGTGTTGGCAACCGATCCTGAGGTTTCCCATCAGCATAGAGTGCATTATAAACAAGGCAGAGCAACGCGATCTCGAAAGTGAAAGAGGACCGCGCTGCAGCCGATCTCTTGTCTTTATGGGGCCATATGTTTGAAACACATGGCCCCATAAAGATAAGAAAAGCCTTTACTACAAACGTAAAGCAACCGAGCCAGTCCAACTGGGACGGCTCTAAAAGAGAAAAGTGTACATCACTAGACGCTCTTTTCCAATGGCTGGCCACCGTTGAGCATAAACGGTGACGCCAGCCAATGGAAAAGAGGGGCGGGGCTTAAAGCCCACTAGAGAAATCGACCCCAACTCATTAAATCTCGCCAGCGAGACTGCGCATGTCTGCGCAAGGCGAGACCTAAAAACTGGTACTACTTCTCTCAAGGAAAAAAAGAAGCCCTTGCGCCAAGAAGACCTACCAATAAACTAACTCCTTGTCGATTTCAGTAGTGGTTTCCTATGCTTTTATGTGCAACTTGCTTGCAAAACACTAGAACTAGTGATTTAGGGGGAAATCTCTGTAAATCAATTAAGTCATGAAAATGCCAAGTTTTCTTTATTGCGGTCTAGTGTTATAAGACCATCCACATGGGTCACCTGAACTCCATATGTCATGAATGAAAATAATTGTTTTTCTCCTATGTCCTATTATAGGTGTCTATTTTGTTTAATTCTGTTAATTCTTGCTTAGGTAGAATACTCTTAATATACTGCTGTTAAGGGAAAGTTATTTAACTCTAATGGTGTTTTATCCAGTATCCCATCTGATAATTATTGTTTGAACTTAATTTAAGAACTTGCTTTGTTAACCCGTTCCCCGCTCATGACGGAACCACTCCGTCATGAGCCACGGGCGCCGTGTGCTCATGACGGAGTGGTTCCGTCATGCTGCGGCCGTTGGCGGCCGCTCCGCCCACGCGGCGCTAATTCCCCGCCTGTGTGGGCGATTAGCGCAAGTGGGTGGAGTCATGACGGAACCACTCCGTCATGAGCACAGCTCGCCCGTGACTCATGACGGCGTGGTTCCGTCATGAGCACAGCGGCGCCGCAAACCCCCCAAACCCCCCCAGCGCTGCGGCGGAATTCACGCCGCAGCGAAGGGGTTAAACAATGTTTTTATTTAACGTCTAAGTGCCATCTACGCCCTACTCAGTTGTGACACTGCACCATAAAATAAACACAGTACAGGGCAACTACAGTTAAAATCAAACAGGACCTAAACTAGTAGTAGATACTGTGTGTACATTAAAAGCAACTCGATACAGAATAAATTAATGAGTGGATTTATAAAGCGCACAGCTAATCTGAGGAGTGTCCTGGCGCTACAGACGTAGTTGCAAGATATATTAGTAGACAAAGGTCAGAGTTAAAAAAAATAATCAAGAAAATCCAACTAAACCAATATTTTCAGTTTTGTTTTCAAGAAAATGATGAAGGAATCTTTCTGTCCCAATGATGATGGTAGAGAGTTCCACATCATCATAGTTAAACCTGTAAACAAGTGTTTCATAAATTAGACTGTTCATCTTAGTTTGCTGTTGAGATGTCGAGATTCTGTTACTGAATTTTCTTATTGATAATTTTCTGATGCCTTCCCTCCCAACAGTTGGTTGTCAATGATAAGAGTCAAAATCTTCGACGATTACAAGCGCAACGAAATGAACTTAATTCCAAAGGTACAGTGATATTTGATTTGTTTTGAAAATCTTAGGGCCAGATGTATCAAAGGGGTTTTACCCATTCTGTGCCAATGGGAAAATGTTTTAGTACATGGGGGGCCCATAGCTTTTAAAGTTTCAAGTTAAAACACATTTATTCAGTTTACATCTGTTGTCTGGCTAATATCCTTTAATTTACTGGGCAAGGTCCAAAAGGTTTAAGAGCATTTTCGTTTAGGTAACACTTAAAAAAAGAAAAGCTCTAATATCAAGTATTTGAAAAGCTTGGGTTCACCTTGACTTAGAAACAAGCGTTTACACATTTTGTGTTTATTTTAAAACTCGAACAGTTTTGGTTTATTCTGTTGAATTAGGTGTTATTTGCACATGGGATTGCTTGGCTGGGTTGTAACCAATTTCGTGTTTATTTCCAGTCAAAATTCAATACATACCTTGACTATTGATTGAACTGGCTGGCAGGATGTAATTAGAGCAAACATTTTGCAGTGCCAAACAATTGTCCTATTCCTTTGATTTACCTGTGGTTCAAATCTTACCTCCATCTTACATGTAGGTTCCCACTCTCCTTAAGTAGTATCTTGCACTTTGGAGGTACTTCACCAAGAAGAAGACTTTAATTTGGACTTTTATCCAGAAACTTGCAATGCAGCCATTAGTTAGAATTAAATCTTCAACAAATGCATTTCCAGCAAAGCTCTAAACCATTCGGAGTGGTGCGTATGGTCTTAGACTTGTGTGTTTTCTCATATAGTGCGCCTGTTGCGAGAGGAGCTTCAACTTCTTCAGGAGCAGGGATCCTATGTTGGTGAAGTGGTGCGAGCCATGGACAAGAAGAAAGTTCTGGTGAAGGTATGTAGGAGTGCAGACACTATTTTTGTTGGACGGTGGCTCACATGCATTTGATTGGTCATTAAGTGTGGCCTGTGGTTTGTAGATCTCAAGTTCAGACATCTTTATCAGTCTATTGTTGAAGACCTATTGTTTCCAATATGTATTGAGTCGGCGCTTTGCACTTGATTGGGTGACGTTGTCTCATTTCCCAGCTTTTTGTACAGTAGCTTTCCTCTCTATTACTTGTTTGTCCCGCTCCTGGAACATGTCTTCTTTAACACGTTTTGATTGAATGACTTGTGGCCTTCTGCTACTTTGATTTAGATTACAACTTTTTTGGTTTTAGCACTCCATGGAAGTGTATATGTTTTGTTGCATTCTCTGTAACCTGCTTCCTACGTCACACACCTACCCTTTCCCCATTCTCCTTGTTGTTTTTCCTCCTGCAGCTCATCTGTCCCTTGCTTCCCCACACAGCTCTGCATTTTTATTTATTTAAGTAACCCTTCTTCCTCTTTTACTCTCAATGGCTATCTCGTCCTGCAGTTTTTAGGTCTCGCCTGGCGTTAGCAGCGCACATGCGCTGCTCTCGCCACACAAGTGCCTTTTGGAATCAATACAGATTCCAAAGCCACGCCCTTGTTTTCAATTGGCGCGCGTCATCGTTTATGTTAAACGCTGATGCGTGATTGAAAACCGAGCTTTCAGGTTACCGCCTTGTCCACTTTTAGGACGGCCCATGTGAACAAGCCCACGCCATCTTGTTTTGGAAACGGAGACGTTGGCATTAAGGACTTTGCAAGATCTGTATTGTCATGGAAACCAAGCCGTGCTACTTTTTTTTCTTCACATTTGTTGACACACGCGGCATGCCGCTTGCCAGAGTTACGTACTTTGTTACAGTTAGGGGGTTACAAAAGTTAAATACATGCACGTACATGGAGCTTATGCCGATGGCTACCTTTTTAGGTCTAGGCCTGACGTAGGCAGTGCATGCGCTGCCTCGTCATACGAGGCTTTTTGGAATCTATACAATTCCAGAAGCCTCGTCCCAGCTCCGTCTTCAACTTTGATTTGTGCGCGTCGTTTGGCGTCACGAATTATGCCAAAGGCAGTGCAATGATTGCACTGAACGCATGCCACTCGCTGATTGTTGCCACCCTGTCTCCTTTTAACCACGCCCTGCGGGATTGGATCTTTTACCCGCGGCGTTAGACAGTAGGTTTATTTTTTGCTTCTTGCACCTTTTTTTTTTTTTTAAATGACTTTGTAACTGTATGCTTAATGCTGTCTTTTGTTTTTTATTTCTAGGTTCATTGTGCAAGTGTAAATAAAAAAAAAAAAGCATTTTAAATGTGTTGCCGATTACTTCTTACGAACGAATGACCACCCCCGGACGTGTGTCTCCCATTATAGATAATGTAATTGTGTGGGTTAAGGTGATACTATTAACGCTTTCTGTGAGATGCTGAGTCGGAACACTGGCAATAACTATTGTTGTTGTCTGCTTTCTAAGTTAATTGAAATATTGACCAGGGCACGAGAGGCAAGGAATTGTCATTGGCTTTATTTACACTGCCCGCTCTGCTTCAAAAGGGTTGGCAAGCTTGATTCTTTTGTTTCACCTTACCCATACCCTTTCTTCCTGTTGAGGCGAGCTGGAATAAAAATGTATTGGGAAATCAGGTTGGTGCTTTCACTGTTCAGCTGTCATGGTCTAGGCTATCTGAACCGGGAGTTATCGACTTTGTGGCAGAACTGTATATTGACCCCCACACATCCTGAACTTGATTCCTGTGTCCTCCCAGCATTGTGAATGCATTTCGCCAATATGTTAAGTGAATTATCATGCAAATACTGGTTGGATTTTTTTTCCACTAGTGGGTAATTCCTGGATTATTCTTGCCTTTCACTATTCGTGAACAATGCACTTTAATTATCCTACTTAATTAAACTGTGTTAAAATAAGTTAATTTTTGTTTTAGGGTCATGTCGGTGGGGTGGAGTAGCATCTGTGCAGCTTCACCCCGGGCCCCACCAGTGCCCCTCACACTCCCCCGGGGGTCTCCCTCCCACTTTAGGGCTCCTCCAGTGCCCTCCTGACACTCACCCTGGGGCCCCCGGGGCTCCGCTCCCCGCAGGAGCCCAAGGCAGCAGAGCAGCGGGAGGAGGCGGCGCAGGAGGCTCATGTCAGTGGGGCTGGGGCAGTGTCAGTGCTCCCCCAGTGCTGGAGGTCTCCATCCCTCCCAGGGTCCCTGACACTCACCCTGGGGCCCCCGGGGCTCTCCCCGCAGGAGTCCGAGGTAGCAGAGCAGCACTACTCACCCTATACTACACACTCGCTACTACACACTCACTACTCTACTACACACTCTTCTACACACTCTACTACTCACTCTCTACTACACACTCACTACTCTCTACTACTCTACTACTCACTCTCTCCTACACTCTCTCCTACACTCTCTCCTACACACTCTCCTACACTCTCTCCTACACTCTCTCCTACACTCTCTCCTACACTCTCTCCTACACTCTCTCCTACACACTCTCCTACACACTCTCCTACACACTCTCCTACACACTCTCCTACACACTCTCCTACACACTCTCCTACACACTCTCCTACACACTCTCCTACACACTCTCCTACACACTCTCCTACACACTCTCCTACACACTCTCCTACACACTCTCCTACACACTCTCCTACACACTCTCCTACACACTCTCTACTGCTCACTCTCTACTACACTCTCTACTACACTCTCTACTACACTCTCTACTACTCACTCTACTACTCACTCTACTACTCACTCTACTACTCACTCTACTACTCACTCTACTACTCTCTCTACTACTCACTCTCTACTACTCTCTCTACTACTCACACACTACTACTGCGCACTCTACTGCACACACTACTGCACACTCTACTGCACACTCTACTGCACACTCTACTGCACACACTCACTACTGCTGCACACTCACTACTGCTGCACACTCACTACTGCTGCACACTCACTACTGCTGCACACTCACTACTGCTGCACACTCACTACTGCTGCACACTCACTACTGCTGCACACTCACTACTGCTGCACACTCACTACTGCTGCACACTCACTACTGCTGCACACTCACTACTGCTGCACACGCACTACTGCTGCACACGCACTACTGCTGCACACGCACTACTCTCTACTACACACTCTCTACTATTCTCTACTACTCACTCTATATTACACACTCTACTATTCTCTACTACTCACTCTATATTACACACTCTACTATTCTCTACTACTCACTCTATATTACACACTACTATTCTCTACTACTCACTCTATATTACACACTCTCTACTACACACACTACTCTCTACTGCTCACTTTCTACTGCTCACTTTCTACTGCTCTCTCTACTGCTCACTTTTTACTGCTCTCTCTACTGCTCACTTTCTACTGCTCTCTCTACTGCTCACTTTCTACTGCTCTCTCTACTGCTCTCTCTACTGCTCTCTCTACTGCTCTCTCTACTGCTCTCTCTACTGCTCTCTCTACTGCTCTCTCTACTGCTCTCTCTACTGCTCTCTCTCTACTGCTCTCTCTCTACTGCTCTCTCTCTACTGCTCTCTCTCTACTGCTCTCTCTACTGCTCTCTCTACTGCTCTCTCTACTGCTCTCTCTACTGCTCTCTCTACTGCTCTCTCTACTGCTCTCTCTACTGCTCTCTCTACTGCTCTCTCTACTGCTCTCTCTCTACTGCTCTCTCTCTACTGCTCTCTCTACTGCTCTCTCTACTGCTCTCTCTCTACTGCTCTCTCTCTACTGCTCTCTCTACTGCTCTCTCTACTGCTCTCTCTACTGCTCTCTCTACTGCTCTCTCTACTGCTCTCTCTACTGCTCTCTCTACTGCTCTCTCTACTGCTCTCTCTACTGCTCTCTCTACTGCTCTCTCTACTGCTCTCTCTCTACTGCTCTCTCTCTACTGCTCTCTCTCTACTGCTCTCTCTCTACTGCTCTCTCTCTACTGCTCTCTCTCTACTGCTCTCTCTCTACTGCTCTCTCTCTACTGCTCTCTCTCTACTGCTCTCTCTCTACTGCTCTCTCTCTACTGCTCTCTCTCTACTGCGCTCTCTCTACTGCGCTCTCTCTACTGCGCTCTCTCTACTGCGCTCTCTCTACTGCGCTCTCTCTACTGCGCTCTCTCTACTGCGCTCTCTCTACTGCGCTCTCTCTACTGCGCTCTCTCTACTGCGCTCTCTCTACTGCGCGCACACTCTACTGCGCGCACACTCTACTGCGCGCACACTCTACTGCGCGCACACTCTACTGCGCGCACACTCTACTGCGCGCACACTCTACTGCGCGCACACTCTACTGCGCGCACACTCTACTGCGCGCACACTCTACTGCGCGCACTCCACTGCACGCACACTCTACTGCGCGCACTCCACTGCACACTCACGACTCTCTACTACACTACTACTCTCTACTACACTACTACTCTCTACTACACTACTACTCTCTACTACACTACTACTCTCTACTACACTACTACTCTCTACTACACTACTACTCTCTACTACACTACTACTCTCTACTACACTACTACTCTCTACTACACTACTACTCTCTACTACACTACTACTCTCTACTACACTACTACTCTCTACTACACTACTACTCTCTACTACACTACTACTCTCTACTACACTACTACTCTCTACTACACTACTACTCTCTACTACACTACTACTCTCTACTACTCTCTACTACACTACTACTCTCTACTACACTACTACTCTCTACTACACTACTACTCTCTACTACACTACTACTCTACCTCACTACGCACACACATATGCACATATATATGTGTATGTATGTGTGTGTGTGTGTGTATATATATATATATATATATATATATCTGCAGCAACTCGCCTTCACTTTCTTTTCCGTTGAAACAAACGAGCGCAGACCCAGTAATTCTTGTGCTATATTTTATTTAGCCAATTCCGCCATTACGCTTTTCGGGCGATCCCGCCCTTGATCACATGACAACTCATTAGCTAGTAACCACACTATTTACCGTGCAAGTGCAAGTGGCTCAATTAATGGACATAGAAAAAACATTGCAATGTAGCGAAGAGGTACTGTACACGGTGCAATAATTACAGAAATGTAAACATTACAATTTGCCCTTCTTTACATATTTTTCAAAATTGCTGACATACATATGTACCCCATCATTGCCTCAAGGATACTATTTTCCTATATATCCTGAGGTACTAATATTGGCATAAATGCTTAAATTTATTCCATGTTTCATTGTGTCCAAAATTAACATTTGACAGAGGTGCTTATCAAAATAAAATAAAGTGCAAATGACCCTATACCAATGTGATAAACATTATAAAATTTCAGGTTGTCAATGGGTGACCAATTCAGATCTTAAAGCCTTTCCAAACCCACTTATGGCATAATATCAGCTCTTATTGTGGGTCGGAATGATGTGCAAACAGCAAGAATATTTTTAAAGTGCAAATAGACTCAGAATGACAATAAATAAATATTTAAATATATTAGGTAGACCCTTCCAGAAATTGTTCAAAAATAGGTGGAAGCATAAGATATACTTTCCTTTACCAATTTCTAAAATCAATCCTAAAACATTATAAATATATAAATATCATCCTAAAATTTGCCTTAAAATATCTTTTTTTGTATCTTTTTCTGTAACGAAGATCAATAGTGTACACCTTTTTAGGAAGAACCAACAATAAAGAACAGTACTATCCTTATTTTATCCTATATATTATGTTTAGATTCTCCAAAAGAAAGATATTTGCCCTTCGCCCAACTGTTATAAAAATGTATATAAATCTTCACTGTTATTCAAACCCCTGGGGTATTTGGAATCAAACTGCAGGATATATGTTGTTTCCAGCCTTCTCAGTTTTGATTCCCTATCCCCTCCTCTTCTTTGTGGGATAACAGTGTCAATAACATAATATTTCAAATATTTCGCGTCACTGTTATGGTTAATCTTAAAATGTCTTGCAACCGGATAGTTCTCATCATTGTTGCATATTGCTCGTATGTGTTGAAGGATTCTTTTATGTACCGGCAGTTTTGTGCTTCCTATATATCTTAAATTACAGCTGCAAGTGAGCACATAAACTGCATATTCAGACTTGCATGTAAGGAAATGCCCAATTTCACATAATTTGGACCAAAATGCTGCAATATAGGTCTTAGTGTTGATTGCATATTTGCATGCCTTGCATGATGCACATTTAAAGAATCCCTTTCTCATCGTCAGCCATGAGCCTTTACTACCCATCTCCAGATTACTTTTGACCAATGCCATACCCATGCTGTTAGTTTTCCTGAAAGTGACTGAGAGATTATTGGGTAATAATTCTCCAATTATGGGGTCATCTTTCACAATGGGCCAGCTTTTTCTCACTATATTCCTTATTTGCTTTTCTTGACGTGAGAATCCTAAAATCAACCGGATGGGTTCCTCCCCTCTTTTCTGGCTAGCTGAAATATCTTTATATTTCAGCAAATCATGTCTAGCCAAAGACTTAGATTTAATAATGGCAGACTCAATTATTTCTGAGCTATATCCCCTGTTCAGGAACCTAATGCGACTCTCCCTCTGTTTTAAATTGCATTCTTCCTCCTCACTACATATGCGTCTAATACGGAGCATCTCCCCATAGGGGATGCTCTTAATAAGGTGTGGAGGATGTGCACTAGAGGCATGCAGTAATGTATTTCCTGCCGTCGGTTTCCTGAAGAGGGTAGTAGATAACCTATTGTTAATTATCTGGATTTGTACATCCAGAAATGTGACCTTCTCTTTACTAATATCTGAAGTAAAATTCAAATTGAGCGAATTGTCATTTAACATTTCAATGAAAGATGTGGCACTTTCAACATCACCATCCCATACTATAAATAGATCATCAATATAGCGGAGCCAGGTAACTACTCTCCTGTTAAAAATCTGCTCGTGTTGTTGCATGAGGACCAGCTCCTCCCACCACCCCATAAATAAACAGGCGTAGCTGGGAGAGAAGCTGGCCCCCATAGCAACTCCCTGGATCTGTTGGTACATTTTACCATTAAACAGAAACAAATTATTCTCCAAGCAGAATAAAAGCATTTTAAGGAGCATTTTGTTATGGTGAAAAAAATCAATTGGTCTATTCATCAAGAAATATTCCACAGCCCTCATACCATCATTATTCCTAATACAAGTATATAATGAGGACACATCAAGTGCTATCATTAAATAAGAAGTTTTCCATGTGATGTTCTGCACTTTTCTTAAAAAGTCACTTGTATCCTGTACAAATGACTTTAAATTTCTTACAAAATCTTGCAGGAAAAAATCAATGTACCTAGATAGGTTCTCCAACAGGCCATCACACGCAGCAATAATGGGACGTCCTGGGGGTTTATTCATGTCTTTGTGTAGTTTGGGTATGAAATAAATCACAGGAATGATAGCATGCTCCTTTTTGAGGTATTTAAATTCATCCCAACTGAGTAAACCCATACTTCTCCAAGCTACAAGTTGAGAAAACAACGTCTCTTGTGTGTCCTTGAATTTGACAGGTGTGACTCTTTTATAACACTCTGTATTGTTCAATTGGCTGTATGCTTCTTCCAAATATTCCTTTAGCGGCCATAGCACCAAATTGCCTCCTTTGTCCGAGTTACGTATGATGATCTCATGATTTTTTCTCAATTTTTTTTAATGAGTTGCCAATATCTCCCCTCGTGATTGGTAAATTTCTTTTTGTTGGCCTCATTGATAGCAATGTTGAGTCTTTTAATTTGTGCCACAATCTGTTCATTAAAAACATCTATGGAGTCTCTTGCCATAATAGGTACAAATTTATATTTTGGTTTAAATGGAGTCCATGGTTTGATATCTGTACCTTGGATTTGAGATGCTTGCACGTTATTTGACCCAGCTACCCCTTGGGACTGATTATTGACATCTGTGGCCTCTAAGTCTCCTCTTTCCAAACTTCGCAGGTCATTGAATATCTCATAGTCAGACCCCCGCAGGCCATGCATCTCAGAGGCCTGAATTGCTCCTTCAGCTTGCTCAAATCCTCCCCTGGCACTGCGCTGATGGTGATACTTTTGCAATTTCAATTTGCGTATAAATGTATAAATATAAGCACGGGTCTGAGTATAATTGAAATTGGATTCTGGGCAGTAAGAAAGTCCCAATGATAAAAGTTGCCTTTCTGCAGCGGAGAGATCAATTCCCGCAAGGTTGACAATAGTGTTGTTGTTTTCTGAGGTAGCGGGGTCAGCATTTTGATTTTCCGTTGCTAGACCCCCTATCGACGAGCCCTGCCTCTCCCGCGTCTCCTGACGTTTTCTCCTTGCTTTCCTACGCTCCCTTCTCCGTTGGGTTGCCCTGTTTTTCCGGGTGCCTGGGTGCGTGGTCTCAAAGTTTCTCCTGCTGCGTTTTAAAATCTCCAACTCTTCCCCCAATGTTGATTTAATATTGCTTGCCTCCGATCTTATTCCCACGTTTTCTGACTCAGACCCGCTCTCCACGGCAGTCGCCAGTAGATAGTTATAGTTAGGACCGTGTTTCCATAGGAAATCTGAAAATTCTATTTTGAATAACTTTGGCGCCGGTTGACGAATCCTCGCGAAATTTTCAAAACTAATGGGGCGCTCCGCTCCTGAGGCGGAAGCCGGGAGCTCGCTTGCCGCATTTTAAGATTTGAGTGTCACTATTATTGTGTGTAATTTTAAAACCAAAGACTTCTCTTACCCGCATTTCACGCTCCTCTCATCACCCGCGCAGCGGATCTTAGCGCTGCCACGGAAACGAAAACAACAAAACTCATTCCCGCCATTACCGGTGCGAACCACGGCCACGCCCCTTTTCTGAGGCCACGCCCACCGCCCTCTGCTACTTAAGCGCCGCTGAAGACGAGCGACATTCAAGATATTGTGTCCCCTGAGGCGGAAGCTGGGAGCTCGTTTGCCGCATTTTAAGATTTGAGTGTCACTATTATTGTGTGTAATTTTAAAACCAAAGACTTCTCTTACCCGCATTTCACGCTCCTCTCATCACCCGCGCAGCGGATCTTAGCGCTGCCGCGGGAACGAAAACAACAAAACTAATTCCCGCCATTACCGGCGCGAACCACGTCCACGCCCCTTTTCTGAGGCCACGCCCTCCCTAGGCGTCATCCTACCCCCATAGATATGTGCCTTTTCCGGACGCGCCGATGGCGCGCCTAAGACAAGCCCGTCTGTGCCTGTCCGTACCGCGGCCGGGACTAGGGCTAGCCACGTTGTTCAACCCTCGTCCACCATAGCAAACTTTTCGACTCTTACCAGGGAAGAGATTCTCTCCTTAAACTTCCAGTCTGAATACTGCCACAAATCCATAAACATTGAAAACTGGCTAGGACCAATCTGCTGTTGCAAGTGTAGAACTTATCTTACCCCATAACCATGGCCACCCAACACGGGACAAAAAATCCTCCTTCAAGGAGGACTGATCAATGCCAGATCGATGTGCAAAAACGGGGCGCATATTCATGATTTAATTACGGATACTGATCTTGACATGCTTTTCGTGACAGAAACATGGCTCAAAGCTTGGTGTAACCCGGTAATAGCCCTAACATTTCCTCAAGGAAATCTTATTCAAAGGGTGGACAGACAGGAACAGAGAGGGGGTGGTCTTGCCATCATTTATCGCGATTCCATTAAATGCACCATGTTCGAACTCTCGGATATTAAGGGGGCAGAAAGCATGGGCTTCTGCATCCAGATAAACGAGGTGACTACCTTTTCAGGAGCTTTAATTTATCGTCCACCGGGATCACAGAATGACTTCTTGGAAAGTCTTGGAGAAGCACTCAGCAACCTCACTCTCAAATTTGCTAATTTTACCTTACTAGGTGACTTAAATTTCCATCTTGATGAGGCAGAGGACCCCAGCGCAGTATGGCTGAGAGATTTAACTAGTGTCCTGGGACTCACAATACTGACTAAAGAACCCACACACAAAGCGGGGCACATTTTAGACTGCATCTGCACCAATACCAAATCCATGAAAGCTGACTCCCCCCGTATCCAGACCTGGACTGACCATTTTCTGGTCCCCTTTAAACTGACTGTAGAAAGGAAAGGGATCAAAACGGACCATATAAAAATCGAAGTCCACACAAAGAAAGACTGGGAAAAGATTAGGGACACTCCCAACCTGTACCTAACTGCCGAGGATAGTAAACCCCCTCTGACTGGAAACACGGAGACCGATTATAACAGCTTCTGTAAATGGGTCACAGGATTTTGCGGGCCTGAGGATTCCGGTAAAGTGAGCAAAAAGCGCAATAAAAGGTCCGCCCCCTGGTTCTCCCTCCCCTTAAAGGAAAAACAAAAAGAGGTCAGAACCCTAGAAAGGAAATGGCGTCGTGCATATGAAAAGGAAGAACTCACAATCTATAAAACATCCAGAAGACAGTATCATGCAATGATTAAAAGTGCCAAAAAAACCTACATTTTAGAAGCCATAAACTCCTCCAACAGCAAACAAAAAGAAATCTTTAAAATAGTCGATGACTTCATGAACCCTAGGATTCTTAGACAAGAGATTCCCCCTTCGCTTCCATTATGTAACTCAATCGCTAATTACTTCGAACAGAAAATATCCGATCTCACCAAAGACTTCCCAGATCCACCAGCACCCCCCCTCGTAGAAGTCATAAGACTTAACAATGAGAAGATCCAGCTTAACAAATTCACCCATGTTAGTCTGGAAGAAACCCGTCAGGCTATTCTGTCCAGCAAATCCGGTTCCCCATTTGATCCCTGCCCTCCCTTGCTGCTACATGCCCTTGTGGACACAGTAAACCCGAGCATAAATGCCATCATTAATTCATCCCTGGCTACTGCCGCCATTCCACCCGAATGGAAATTAGCCGCTGTCAAACCTCTGCAAAAGAAACCCCTAGTAGACCCCACTATACTTTCAAACCTCCGTCCTATTTCGCTGCTCCTAATTCTCTTCAAACGTACGGAAGCAGCAGTGAATAAGCAACTAACTAGGTACCTGGAGGAAAACGACATCTTGCATCCCAACCAAGCGGGGTTCAGGGCTAAACACTCCACAGAGTCAGCACTACTACACACGGTGGAGACCCTGAAGACGGCCATGGACCAAGGAAAAAAGGCTGTTCTGGTGCTGCTCGATCTATCGGCGGCCTTTGATACGGTCTCACACTCCGTATTAATTGGCCGCCTAGCTGAATCAGGAATAGCAGGAGTTGCCCTTGAATGGCTAAAAAACTTCCTCAGCCACAGGAAGCAAGTCACGGTATTAGGGAAATACTGCTCAGAGGAGAAAGCATTAAAAACAGGGGTACCACAGGGCTCTAGTTTAAGACCAGTACTATTTAACCTGTACATGACCCCCTGATAGAGCTTATTACTTCTTTTAACATCAGCACTATATCTTATGCTGATGATACTCGGCTCATCCTCGTATTAGACAGCATACAACAAAGGCAGAGGAAAATCTGAGAGATTGTCTTACCGCCACATTCGACTGGATGAGAAAACATCATCTCAAATGTAATTCGGGCAAGACCGAAATTTTACCATTTGGACAACAAAACCTTTTCTCCCCCAAATCATGGTGGCCACAAGATGCAGAAGTCCCCCCTAACACCATTACTACGGCCCGTAACCTTGGGATTAGGTTTGACGGGGCCCTGTCATTTAGGCAACAAGCAGGTGCTGTGGCAGGGTCCTGCTTTAGCATAATCAAAGGCCTCAGAAGATTCTTCAACCTTCTCCCACTGACAGCCAGAAAGACGGTGGCGGTGGCCCTTATTACATCTCGCCTGGACTACTGCAACAGTCTATATGCAGGCTCCAGTAAAGCAGTACTGCATAGACTGCAGATGGTCCAGAATGCCACCGCCCGCCTCGTGCTAAGATGGCCCAGGAAGTCGTCTGCATCAGCAGCACTCAAGATCCTGCACTGGTTGCCCATCCACAAAAGGGTACTATTCAAAATCTTAGTTATCACTTTTAGGTCCTACCTACCTGTCAAAAAGGGTTGGAAGATATGTGCCTTCTCGCTCACTCAGATCTTCCAACCTGAACCAGCTGGTGACTCCCAAATTTAGACTAGCCACGAAAGGAGGAAAATCCCTTGGAGTACTGGGTGCTAGGGCCTGGAATAAACTACCACTCCAACTACGCCAGATCCCGTCAGAGAACCTTTACTGAAAGGCTCTAAAGACATGGATTTTTAAACTCACAGACACAGCCTGTTTAGCCCTAGTCTAAACCCAATCCTCAAAGACACCAGATACTGTCTTACTGGTGCCTCACTAGTTCCTCGGCCAAACACCTCCTAGACATAAGTGGTCAGCGCCAAGATGCTCCGTGGAGTGTAAGTCGCGCTTTATAAAAATAAAATTACATTGCATTACCCTGAAAGTCTCGGGGTGATTCGTCAAGCGGGGGCTGAGAAAAAAGGGGAGTCCCTAAACGCGTTTTCCCCATGCATTTTCCCATAGGACCTTTAGTCGAAGGTACAGCCCGAACGGCTGAACAGAATTACTTGAAATTTGGCAAAGAGGTAGTCCTCAGGTCAGGCATGTGCCTTTTGCATATATGGTGTCAATCTGTTCAGTAGTTCCTGAGAAAATTGCAGTTAAAAGCACATAAATATCTATAAGCGCGCACCTTAACGTGCGCGAGCGTAATTCTGATTGGTGGTTACATGTCAGTCAACTTTCGAATCGGTAGAAATTAGGAAGTGTCGGCCGCCATTTTGTGTGTTGTGTGTGTGACAGGGAAAAAGAAAGGTGGAGAAAGTGAAAAGGGGGCAGGGTAGAGCGTTCCTGACCCCTAGCCTTTGTGAGGGGGTCCCTGAAGGCCCCCGAAGGGTGAAAAAAACATATTTTTTTTTTTTCAAAAAATCGCTGGGTGCGCGCACAGTGAAAAACCTAAAAAAAAAAAAAAAAATTAAACGAGTGTAAAATAAATGTATAAAAAATATAATAAAACATACGTAACTTAGCATTTAAAAAACCTTACAAATTCACTTAAAAAAACCATAGGTTTCACACACGTTATAGTTAGGAATTAGCATTTAAAAAACCTTGCAAATTCACTTAAAAAACCATAGGTTTCACACATGTTATAGTTAGCTGGACATTTCACTCGTAAAAAACCAATGAAATTCCCCCGTTATAGTTAGTTCAGATAACTATAACTCGCGCGACCGCCACTCTATCACAAGGATGATGTCATCAGTGATGTCATGAGTGATGCCACTGACCATGTCATGAGTGATGTAATATGTGACGTCATCAGCAGTGGATTGCGGAGGAGGAGGAGAGTGGTGCAACCGTTACTACTAGGTTGGGTAGAGTAACTGTGAAACCTAAACGTTTTGACTATGTTGTACCTGTAAATTCTAAAGCATAATTTGCTCCTTTGGCTATGTTTTCCTGGGAGTGAACATTTATTCTTTGAATTTGTATGTATGTAGTATCAGGAACTGATATAATGTATGTACCTTAAGTTCTCTATCTTGGTCTATTTTGTGTTTGTACTCTTTTTGTGGGGGGGGGGGGGGAAGATGTGTTGTGTTGCACTGCGCTTCATAGTAAACAAGCAGGTTTAGATTAGTCCGTAGAATAGAATGCAGTGAGGTTGGAATGATGTTAGCTTGTGGTAGGTATACATCGAACCTACTGAACAGTGAAAAATTATCCTGGTTCAGTATATTTTCACTTATCAACGTTATTACACACACTTTTCACTTTTTTATGCAGTAGCTACATCACCGACCCTGAAGAAAGCCGTGACACTAATCGAGGTCCATCAGGCTGAAACATGTTGGTCTTGTAATAGCACAGGGTCTTGAATCCTGGCACCTGTATTAAGAGCGATATTCTGGTTTTAATCCTGACACTGGGCAGCTGAATTAAAAAGTAGTGTTATAGCTGACCCCGTAGCCAGTTTTAATCACTTTTACTCACTCACAATATAGCACTGCACGTTTTTCAGTACACCCCAAGCCTTCATGGGGTTTTAGTACACCCACCTTCCATTTGAAAAACATCCCTGAGCTCCTCCCTCGCAGCTAGAGGGTTGTAGCCTACGTGAGGACTAGGTCCTCATGTGAGGAGGTACCCCCATGATGAAGCATGACACCACTGGTGTGTGAAGGGAACTGTCCTTAAAAAGGGAATCCCCAGCTTACACACTTAGATATCCTGAGTCACATGCTAGACCTCCCTACAAACCCGGACCCGGGGCTTCTTTTGTGATGTGTGAATGCTCCCTACTAGTTCAGAAGCAAGCGCTGCCCGGTATGTACGAGAATGGCTTAAAGATTGGCGTTTCCAGTTAAAAAGCTTAATTTGATTAATTTATTTTTTTTAGGCGCTAAGAAAAAATTATATAAATGCTTGGAAATGTAGGTGGCTCGTCCGTATTGAGCCATTTAGATGGTGCTGTATTGCATTTGCTGAGTATTTACATTCAAATCCTTGTTTTCTATATTTAACTGGTGGTGGCTTAAAATAGTCTGATGTGGAGTTCAATTTGCAATGATTACAAATCAGTATGTAAAGTTAATAGTTTATCAATTAACAATGGCGGGAGTCTAAGGTGCTCACAAGGAATGTTGTCAAATCTAAACTTTATTGGGAGTGAAATGGGTGGATTGGGCACAGAGGAGGCGCAAGTGGGAAACAGAACTGGGGCGCAGATTGAAGGAGTTTCACAGCAGTGGTGCAGTCGCTAGAAGACCATACCTGAAAAACAGTGTATAGGTCTTGAGGAGGGGTCCCACAGAAAGAGGTAACTTGGTAATGGGTGGGGGATGTGGAGCAGCGCATAAAAGGCTTGAGGTAAAGGGTAGCTGTGCAGGTATCGGTATGCAGAAGGGCAAACAGGGTAGGTAGCGCAACAGGGCTAGAATCAGTTAGAGTGCGACTGAGTACCAATGACACAAATGCCAGGAGGGGGAAGGATGCCCAGATAAAAGGACACCAAGGTGGAGTTAGATGCTAATCGTTTGGAAGGTACAGCCAGTTGACATGCCGATCAATTATAAGTAAGGCTCCCTGTTTTCCGTTTTTACTGATTTTTACAGATAATTACAGACAAAAAACATTTATTTTCTTGTCTGTAATTATTTTTAAATGTGGATAAAAATGGAAATTGGGTTCATTTTATTTAAATCTAAATACTGTCTGTCATAACTTCCAGGCCAATAGCTGTGTGGATTGATGGGTATATGGGCTAAAAAAGAAAGGACTTTTAGTAAAGAGGCTTTAACAGCAGTAGATGTGCACACGGTTTATACTGAAATTTGCATATTTTCTTACAAGTACATTTGATTTATCTTCTACCGGTGTTTACAGCATTGAAACCTAGTAGGTATTCAAGCATGAGTGCATATTTACCGGTTAAATAAATGTGGAAATATAATAATTTCATCTTAATTTCGCCACAAAACCCAAAATAAATATGGATAAATACAGATTAAAATTAGCAAAAAATAAATATGGGTGAATACAGAAGGAAATGCCCAAAAAATAAATACCATAAAACTGGGAGCACTAATTATAAGATGTCTTCAGACTTCTAAGTTAAAATGTTTTAGGTGCATTTGTTTAAATATGAATGGTTTTCGTTGGCCTCAAATACTATATTATAACATGAAATGATTCTTCCTTTTCCTCTAGGTTCACCCTGAGGGAAAGTTTGTGGTGGATGTTGACAAAAACATTGACATCAATGATGTAAGTAAAGTTCCTCCTCCACATTTTGATTTGTTTAATAGTTCACTTTTGTATATTCTGTAGATGGTACTGTCATATTTGGTTCTGAATTTTGGCATGTAAGTGACAGTGGTGTAGCTAATGAATTGATAAAACAGTGTTAGGTTATCAACTTAGAAGGAAAACTATTCTTGTAGATTCATTAATATGATTTAGAAAAGTGATAACTTTATCATGGTATTACCACTTTCATTACATTCATTATAATATTATTTGTAACTTTAATGCAGTTAAATTGATCGCTGTAGTTATGCCATTCAATTACTACTAATAATCCTGTCCATATTCCAGAAGACATTCTTTAAATCCAAAATAAGTACCATTCACATAAAAACATCTAAATATTGTATCTAATGGTCAATCTGTATTGCCCTTGTTGCTACTTTCAGTGCATAACCGTGCATATTTTAGTGCCCATTATTTGCCAACTGGTTTCCCCAGTACATGTTTAGGACTGTTATAATGAAAGTGGTAATAACAATAAAAGTTTATCATGCTTCTGAATGCTCCTTAATTTATACCAAAGAAAAGTTTTCATTTGAGTTAATTAGTAGCCCATGTTTGGGGTTTTTTTGGGGTGGGGGGGTCTGGGGGTGCGGTTTGCTGTGCTGTGATTCCAGTGTTTTTGCCTAGACACATTCCTCCTTTGGTATGTCTTTGTAGCGCTTTCTGCAGCTTAGCAACTTTCGCAACGCAGAATTTCATACCTTATTACTTACACCGCTGTTTCTCATGGGTACCGGTTGTTTTTTTCTTGCTACGTAAAGAATAACTGCAGAGACTATATATCTTGTCTCGTGGAACAGGACCACAATTAAAATTTGGAAATTTTTATATACTCACTATAGCTGCTATTTAATTTGAACTTTGCTGGTCAACTTGGAACACTGTGTAATATTAGCCCTGATGAAGTCTGTGGCTCACACCACAAAAAGACGAAACACGTGTTGGCGGCTAGGACTGTTCTTGAAGAAGTTTTAAAGAAATAAAAGAAGATTAAGAAGATCTCTCGGTGCTGTTCTACATAGATCTTTGATTGTGAAATATGCTCAGGATATATCTCTTTTTTTGCTAACTTTCCACATAGTTGGCTTCAGGGTTCCCATAGCTGACCAGAGTCTTGTTTGTGTAGCTAGGTGGTATTGCCTGCAAGTAGGGATCCAGCCAACACGTGCTCCGTGCTTCAGAAGTGTGATGTTGCAGCCCTCAGACTAGCTTGAAGACAATCTCCAGCAGTTTACTTCAACAAATAACTCCAGAGTGGTATGTGGTGTGCTTGCAATTTTTTACGTTACCATGTATTTAACCATTTCTGGTTCGTTTAACATAGTCTTAGGAGGAAGGGCAAAGTAAAACTGGTAGATCTGCTTCTTGGGGATGACATTGTGCATAGTGCTGAGTGGTGCAGGATATCTTGGTGTTTCGTCCGTGGAAGCGGCTAGCTTGCTAGAAAGTTCAATGTGTAGAAGTAATGGCAGGAGAGCCTAGATGGGTTTTATTTAATTTAAGGATCAAGCTATCTTCTCTCCACTCCATGTTAGTAAAAAAAAATGAGAAATATGCTTGACAACAAGGGCAGCAGTATAGGAATGTTTTTTATTTTAAAGAGATGTTTGATTATGTGAAAGTTTTAAGTAACATCACTTCGTACACTTAAATGACTAAGAAGTTGGTATTCTCCTGACTGTAAAATTGAAGCTGTATTCAAGACCTGAAAATTGTGACATAAATCTTTTCAGTGTTATGCTGTTTATAATTTTCTTTTTTCTGTTTTACTTTTTCATGCATTTTATGTTATCATCTGTCCTGTTACAAGCCTTCACATAGAATGAGTATCTATTTCAATTGGAGAGCTGTAACAAATTTAGTTTTGCACTTACTGTTGAATGGCTGTTTATTGTTGACAATCGATTTTTTTTTTTTTTGTTTTTTTTTTTTGTTTATGCAATCTCGAATTTTGAAAAGATATTAATCAGAGCAGTGATTTATTTAAGAAGTTATCATTTTTGCTTATGTTAAAGCAGTGGAAAATTAATTGCTTGATGTATCTTCATTTGTTATTTTTTAGGACAACCTCTCTGCTTCCTGTTTGTAATAAGATGTGAGAATAAAACACCCGTGAAAAATAGCAACGTCTCGTTTTCCTCTCACTGGTGGTATCCAGTTATAAGGGAGACAATTCAAACTTAACGTTTTAATGCTGAGAATTCATTGGCAAATAGACACCCCTGGTTCTCTGTTTGTCTATGTGAAATAGCTTAGGGCAATCCAAGGCTTTCCAAGATCTGAACATCTACTTTTAGGTAACCTCTGTTTTAATCTTTGTTTTGAAAAACTTCTAACCCTTTAAAATGTACCCTCAGAATGTATGTGTGTATATCTCTCTCTCCCTCTATCTCTATATATATATATATATATATATATATATATATATATATATATATATATATTCAGTGAAAAAACCATAGGTTTCACACACGTTATAGTTAGCGGACATTTCACTCATAAAAAACCATTGAAATTCCCCCGTTATAGTTAGTTAAGCTAACTATAACTCGCGCACCCGCAATCCACTGCTGATGACATAACATATTACATCACTCATGACATGGTCAGTGACCTCACTGATGACATCACTGATGACATCTCAAATGACATCACTGATGACATCACTGATGACATCATCCAGTGAATGTGTGTTTTTCTGAAAATTAAATATGTTTTATATATGTATATCTCAAGGTCGATGGAATAATAAATGGGTATATAAGTGTGTAAAAGGATGATTTGTTTTTGAAAAATTGATTGTGTAACTGACTGATTAAGTGTATCTTAGTGAATACATGGCTTAATGAGTAATGTTTAAATATTTAATTTTCTGTATCAGTCTCTCACTTTGTGTATAAGTGTCTGCATGGGTTGGAGAGTAGCTATATAGGTGTTTATATTGGATTTTAGGTTGTTTTTTGAGTATCAGTCTGAGTGTCTGCATGGTTCGGTGGGGGGTTTAACGTAGTGCATAGGTGCATGAATGATTGTCTGTCTGGTTGTATGTTTTGAAGACAGCATGTGTGCATGACTGTATGGTTTGAGTGTGTGTATGGGTGTGTTAGTGAGTGAATGACTGTCTCAATAGTGTCTTTATGAGTAACTACATATGTTTTAAACTAGTATGTGACTATTGGTGTATATAAGTGAGTATATGTGAGAGTGAGAGATTGAAAGAGTTCCTGAATGAATAAGTATGTGTTTTTATTAGTGATTATTTTAAAGGGTAAGTATTTGTAAGTTTCTGTACAAGTACGTGTTGAGGTGTGTGTATAACTGAATATGCAAGTAAATGGATGTATGATTCTTTATTAGCATGAGTGACTATGTGTGTGAGTAACTATGGATGAGTGGCAATGTGTAACAGGATGTATAGGTGTATGAGTACATATGATGAGTGAGTAGATGTATGAGTGACTGTACAGGACTGTTGGTGAATGAGTGGATGTGTATGTGGATCTAAGAATTACTGAATAGGTTATTGTAACTGGTATTGGTATGTCCATTGTTTTGAAAATTGTAGTCTCTATTTTTGAATTTGTGTATCAAAGGTTATATTAGGGTGAGAGGAGGTCTACCACTCTGTCACAAGGATGATGTCATCAGTGATGTCATCAGTGATGTCATGAGTGATGTCACTGACCATGTCATGAGTGATGTAATATGTTACGTCATCAGCAGTGGATTGCGGGTGCGCGAGTTATAGTTAGCTTAACTAACTATAACGGGGGAATTTCAATGGTTTTTTATGAGTGAAATGTCCGCTAACTATAACGTGTGTGAAACCTATGGTTTTTTCACTGAATTTGCAAGGTTTTTTAAATGCTAAATCCTAACTATAACGTGTGTGAAACCTATGGTTTTTTCAGTGAATTTGCAAGGTTTTTTAAATGCCAATTCCTAACTATAACGTGTGTGAAACCTATGGTTTTTTCAGTGAATTTGCAAGGTTTTTTAAATGCTAATTCCTAACTATAACGTGTGTGAAACCCATGGTTTTTTCAGTGAATTTGTATGGTTTTTTAAATGCTAATTCTTACCCAAAACATGTGTGATTCCCATGTTTTTTTCATTGATTTTGTATGATTTTTTTATTATAAATTATTATATGTGGTTTTTTTTTTTTTTAAATGCAAGTTTTTTATTTTTTTTTAACTTTATATTCTCTTAAAACACTATTTTTTTTTTTTTTTTAAATTCTGCAATATATTAATTTTTCTCTTTTTTTTTTAACCAAACAGGTAAGATATATTAGTATAACATAGAAAATCTTTTTTTCCTTTTTTTTTTTTTTTAAAGTGCGCGTACGGTAAGCGTACGGTTTGCGTAATGTTCGTAATAATGCTACTCATTTTGCGTATGGTTACGCAATTTACGTAGCCGTGCGTACTGCGTATGGCGCGCGTAAGCGTGTACGCTACACGCGCACGTTACGCGGAAGTGCCGAGGAGTGACTGTTATGCGCATGCGCGCGAGCGCGTGTCTTTTTTACGCGCATGCGTACTTTTACCGTAAGCGCACCGTAAGCGCTCCGTAAGCGTAACGTACGCGCACGGTGGGTCATGTGATCATAAAACAAAACTTTTGATTGGTTCAAAGTAGTTTCAGTTCTAGAACTCTCCTACACCACACCCATTCCCCTCATTTCTGCTTGTGATCCCTTAGGAGAAGGAGCTGACTTGTCTTTGTGATACGATGGCAGAACAGCACTCTTCTGCTGAGAGTGAGGCTAGCAGCACCACCATCAGGCAGAGAAAGAGGAAACAGAAGAGCTCTTTTATATGGGAGTATTTTACTTTTCCAGAGGGTGAGAAAAAAGTCAATGCTGCTTTGGTGACTTGCAAGCTGTGCCAGCGTGTACTTTCGAGAGGAAATCCCAACAAGAAGCATTCCTTCGGGAATCACACTATGTTGAGACACCTTGAGGATGTACATCCTAGGACACATGCACGACATACTAGAGGCAACCCTTCAGTAAGTCGAGCAAGCACATCCACAGCAGCTCAGCCGAGTCCTTCTTCGGAAGCTCAGCAGAGCCCTTCATCTGTGGGGGCAGATTCACCTTTTTCTGATCCTGTGGAAACGAACCATCGGTTTGCGAGGGTTACTATGCGGTGTTCATTTTGCCATGGTCTAATTGTTCATAGGGAGACCAGTCTTCCCCTCATTAACAACAAAATAGACCAGCACATATGTCCTACCAGCTAATGCTCCCATTCTTCCTTTCCTCTGTCCCTGCATGAACACAACGGCTCTTTTAAGAGCCAACCTTACCTCTCAACTTTTTTTTATTTTTTCTTTAAAACTTTTTTTTTTTTTTTTACCGTACGGTAAGCGTATTTTTTTTTTTTTTTTTAAAACAAAAAATCAATTACCACATCTCAAGATCCTTGAGGAATTAATAACTAAATACTAAAAATCTGTTTGAGGAGAAGTGGAAGAAAGGGACCATCTAATTTCTGACTTACCTGACCCACCCAACAATTTAATTTTTAATTAAAATTTAATTTTAATTACTTGAAAAAATGGTAGGTTTTTTTCAAAAATTTTCTTTCACAATCTGAAAAAAAAGAAAAAAGTATTAATATTTAATAAATCATTATATAACACAGTACACGTATTTACATATTTTCCCCCAAAAATGTTTTGCCTTTTTTTTTGCTGTTTTCAGAATATATTGCATTTCACTATAAATCGTAAAAGCAATTGCATTCATCACTTAACAGCGGGCAAAAAAAAAATAACAATCTCAAAGATTGTTTTAAAAAAGCCCAGAATCTCTTTTTACTTAAACATAACATTATAGAAAAGCATAATATTCTAAAAAAATATCATATAATAACAATAACTATTTCCTTAAAATACCGTCAGACAATTTTGTTACAGAAGCATAATCTCAAAAATAATATATCTCAAATAACTCCACAATAAATCTGGTTACATTTCCTTTAGGCCAAATAGTAATTTTAAAATTCTTTTTTGATTACATTTCCAATGGTAATGTAATAAAATTCCAAAATTAAAATTGTACAGATGTTACCGATTCTCTCTAACATTTTGGTTTCCGAAAGATTAATTAATAATTAAATAAGTCCACAATACAATTGGTTACTTTTCCTTATGGCCAAATAGTAATTTAAAAAAATCTTTTTTGAATAAATTTCCAATGGTAATCCAATAAAATTCCAAAATTTCAATTGTACAGATGTTACCGATTTTCTCTAAATTTTTGGTTTCCGAAAGATTCATTAGGAATTAAATAAGACCACATTACAATTGGTTACCTTTCCATTAGGCCAAATGGTAATTTAAAAAATTTTTTTTTTTGAAAATTCCAATGCTAATCCAATAAAATGGTAAAATTGTTTTGTACAGATCTTGCCAAGTCTCTCTAAAATTTAGGTTTCAGGAAGATTAGATAGGAATTTGCTAAATCAAAAGGCAAACGTTGCTTGAAAATCAATTGGGAATCATTACACAGTGTCCAGCCTTTTTCACATTTAAGATAAACTGTGTAATGTCCAGAAGTAACAGTAGGTCCTTCATGGAAAATTATTGCAACTGTTACAAAAGTTTTTCCTGAAATTGATAATTGCTGTCCTATAAACTTCTTTATTAAAGTATCCAATTTTGAACCATCAGCTTTACATCGTTGCATCATTAAAATTACATAATGTCCGTATTCCTTTAAAATTAACGTTGAAAACATGTCAGATTTACACTCACCGCATTCCATGCTATGATTAGCATCTTTAATTAATTTAGCAAAAGTGACTGTTTTACTGTCTGGCAATGTTAAATAAATAAACCTTTCAGAATCAACATTAGAGCCACATGTATTGTAACAGTTTTCACAACTATGTTCCCATTTATAAGAGACACCAAACATATTTTCAATGGGAACCCCTTCTTCTTCCAGTACCTGAAGAAAATACATCAAGAATTCCTGTGCGTCTTGCTGTACATTTTGAGAAAACTGTGTTCGTCCTGAACATACATCTAAAAGTTTTCTAATTTCAGTAGCACTTTCTATTTGAGTTTTATCATTACTCGGCTTTTGAAAAAAGACTCAACTCAGAACAGAATCTTTTTCTCTGATTTACTATTATCTGCTCTTGCAAACTTTCCAGATAAAATGCAACATTCAGCACTACATTAGCGTAGCAGTTGACACCAGAGCTATTTTCAAAATGACATCCTACAACCTCTTCTTCATTTTCCTTTTTCTTTTTGCTTGCAATTACATCACTCCTCTTTTTTTTTTCCTCCTCTCTACATCCTCATTACAGATATTCTCAATTCTCCTTTTACGAGAAACTACACGTTTCTCTAACACAGGATACTGACCTAAATGAGGAGCATAGGTTCTTCTTAATCTATTATACTCCTTTACACAATTTGCATCAGCACTAACTTTTGAATCATCAAAGTCTATCATGAATAAACCAGATAATGTTTTCACTCGTGACAAAGCTACATAAGCCATACCTTCTTTGAACACAGTTGAACCAATGTTTACAAAAGCACAATCTACAGTCAATCCTTGAGACTTGTGAATTACAGCATATGCTAGAGAAAACGGAAACTGTTTCCTTTGTACATATACGTCTTTCACAAGCATGAAACGAACTGTACAACGACAAATGTCTATAACTTCTTCTATCTGATCAAATTTTATTTTTAAACATTCAATTCCATCTTTTTTCTGATAATTAATAAAACCCACAACTCTTCCCATAGCTCCATTAACTAAACCTTTTTCAACATCTAAATTTCTCCTTAAAAATACTCTACAGTTCATGCAAACATATAGATTTTTTTCTAATCCAGCAGTTTTGGAAATGTTCTTCTCTAGTGAATCCAATTTATTTTTCAGTTTGCCTGTTAATGTGATAGTAATTCTTCCATCCTGAATTTTGTCCACTGCTTCCAATTTCCTGATATCTTACTTTTCCAATTTCAAAAGCTCCTCATTGAATATTGAGCATTCACGTAGAGTTGGCATTAAGCAGATGACACTTTTCTTTTCTGCAATGTTCTTGTATATCTTCTCTGCAACTATTTCTTCCTTTGGAAATAAATTATGTAGCAACCTACTCTGTAATGCTTTTGTGCCAGCTTCAGTCAATAGTCCAATCCTGATATCTTTCAGAATACTTCCATATTCTTCATCGTTTGCTTGCCTCATATTAGTAGTAAGTTCCTTGTACTCCAAGAAGGACCAAATATTTGCATTACCAATGCTTCCCAATGACTTCTTTGTGTCTTCATGTGTCACAGTATTAAACACTGGTTGTCCTTTAACTGGAGTAAGCTGTAGAAGATCCCCAAAAACTATGACATGTTTTCCACCAAATAACACGTCATAGTCTGTCCTTAGAATTTGCTGCATTCTTAAATGCACAAAGGCAAGCATTAAGTTTGATACCATGCTCACCTCATCAATAATGAGAACTTGCATCTTCTTCAATACTCTTGAAACTTCCAAGCATGCTTCTCCAGTTAGTTTGTGGTATTGTATTTTGTTCTCATGCTCCAATGGTAACATTAGCAAACGATGTAAGGTGATTCCTTTTATGTTATATGCTGCTAACCCAGTTGGAGCAGTAACCACACAAGACAAAGTAGAATCCGTTTTTTGCTGTAGGTAGCTTCTGATGACTTTTATTAAGAAACTTTTTCCAGTTCCAGCTTGTCCGCTTACATACATCCTGATTGGATGAAATGATGTGCATGAGCACTCTTTTTTTTCATGTAGTAATCCGTGATCAATTTTGTTTCTGATCTCTTCATAAATTTGTTGCTGCTCTTCATTCAGTTGTCTTTCCAAATTTGGTAAGTATAAATTCTTCTTGAGCTTGATTCATAGCCGTTTCCACTTCATTCATGGCTATTGCAGCTTCATTTTCAACGATTGGTTGTCCTAGGGGATCTTGACTGAGTGTTCCTGAACTTTGGCTGTCTTGAGAACTGTCTCTAGCTACTTCAGCTGCAATTGTAGTTTCCTGTTCAATTTCTTCATTTAACATTTGCACATAAGTTGTGAATGTACTGCATTGTATGCTGTCTTTGCAAGCATTAAAGGAATCTTCATAGCTTTGAAATTCTCCCAGTAGTTCATCTTCTGTACGCCATGGTTTAAACAGCTGTAAAAGAGCCAAGTAGTAAAATTCCTTTTTGTCAGTAGTGTCGCAACTCAGCTTCCTGTGATTTATCAAACTTCCTTTTGTTTGCTTCACCAAACATCCTTCCTCACCAATGACTTTATATTTTCCATTGTTGATGTCTTCTGCGGCTTTCCGTGAATAAATGTAGTTCTGCAGCACTTCATAGAGACACATGTTCTCCAGATGATGACTTCTCTTTGGATAATATGTGTCCAACATGTTTGATTTCAAAATATCTGTACTTTCTGGGTCATTCTCGGCCAAATATTCAATTTCTCCAACAGATTTCAGTACCCGATTTCTCATTGCTGCAAGGCCTAAACTTGCCCAAATTATTCTTCTTGATTTCGAGTAGAGACTTGCAGAAGATAACCTATCTGAACATTCGTAGGATCCAATTTCTCGATGCGATAACATCTTTAAACTGAAACTGTACAGCTTCTTACTGACAGTCTTCTCGTGAGAAATCTCTTCCCACATTTCTTTCAATTCAGTTTTTTCAGATTTAGTAATGCAAGACGTTACATATCGAGCAACAGCAATGGAATTGTCAGCTACATACTGTATATCCATGTTAGCATTCCACATGGATAAAATGACTGGGTTGTAGTCATTTATATTTTTTGACTCTTCTTTTCTTTTAAGGTTGTAGGTATTCTTAGGTGATTTTCTTGTAATAGTATGTCTCACAGATGACATAAAACTGTTTACTCTTCCATTTGAAAGAACAGGTCTAGGAAATCCAAATCGACATTTAGTGTAGTATTTATCTTTGCTCTTGTATTTCCGTCAACAGTATTTTCCACACCGATGACTTTGGAAACGTAAAACTTGCTCCTTTAACTTTTTCTCTTCTGTGCTTTTTGGTATAGCACATGTTGCATATTCTTCAATGAAAGATAACACTGCTTCATCAGTATCTGTTCCAAACTTTGGGGCATCCTTGATCCACAACAGCATATGAATATGAGGAGCACCTCTTGCCTGGTACTCTTTTCTCCAAAAGAAATCCTCTACTTCTCCAAGAGGTGGATTTTTTTTTATTGCAGATGAAGGACATCATAGCCTCAAATCTATGATTGAAATATCTGCAAACATTAACCGGATCCAATGAGCACAGTTCTCCTGCGGTCTTGTATTCGATGTTTTTAATGTTTTAATTTGCCTCTCGTAGAAAATCCAGTAAATCATCCCAAGCGTACTCAGCACAGCTTAGGGTAAGGAACCATGTTGGTGTTCCTAAATTCCGTAACATGCATTTTAATTCACCATGGCGTCGGTACCAATATTCATTTGTCCCACGCTGACAAGCCATCAGATTGATCAGTTGTGTTTCCAAATGATCATCTCGGTGCTGCACTTTCTCCATAAAATCCTTAGCAGACACATTTTGTAAATGTACTCCACTTTTTAAAATGTGATTTACTGCATATGATAATGCAGACAAGTCGCTTTCAAATAAAAGATGGAACAAATAAGGAATACTTTGTCGAAATCTGGGATCTTCTGCATATAGTCTTGTAGTTCGATACTCAGAAGCTGGAATCTGTTCTGGACGTTCATCGTATCGTCCTCCTTTTCCTGTAGGAAACAGCTGGGGAAAACATCGAGCTTCCAAGCTCTCCTCCCATACACTCACGGGAGTTCCTTTTGCTTTCTTCATCTGAAACAGATCAATATTGTCTCCCATAACTTCTTTTGAATGAAGAGGATGTATGCTAAAATGTTCATAAATTTCTTCTTCCTTTGACTTGTCCACTTTTTCAATTTGTCCAGTTGGTGTTTCTGTGTCTTCTTGTAAATCTTCTTCTTCTTCTATATAAATTGATTCATACCATTTGTTATTCCTTTTCAAATACAAATTTGCTCTTTGTACTTTCCGTACATCTACCAGCTCCTGCCAAATCTTCTTATTCTTTGTAGGTACACCATTAACCAGAATAACTAATGGTTCAGTTTCCAAAGTATCTGCATCAATAGTTTCCATATTTTTTTTCAAATCCAAGGGCAAATACACCACTCTTCCTTTTAAACCTCTCAGTAAATCTGAAGGAGGTAATTTACCAGTTTTGGGCTCCATACGTACTATGGTCTGGAACGGATGAACACATTGAGTAAGTATAGACTCATAAGTATTTAATTCAGAAAGTTCGGCAGGAATAACATCCAATTCTAAATTATTATGTACAGCTCTGGTCGGCATTCTATTTTCCTCTAACTTGTTGTAACAGTATTTACAAATACGCTGATCTTCACCCAATTCAAAACCATTTTCAAGAAATATATATGTGGCAAAATCCTTCCACTTATAATTATCTTCATTTTCACTTTTTCTGTAGAGATCAACATTCCTGGTTTGTTTTCTATAATGAGTTCTGCGGCAACAAATACAAGTAATATTTGGTCTTTCATTAGAGATTATTGCAAATTTTGTTATGTGATCATTAAATGTCTTACTTACAGAGGGTTCTACATTCTCTTCCACTTCTTCCTCATTTACTGTGTCCTTTTCTGCACTGTCTTGTTCAGGACCAAAGTAACAAAACTGAATTTCATCAGTAACCTTCTCTACATCTCATACCGATCCACGGAACAGAGCCCTATTCAATTCATCTAACTTTATTGCTGGACTTTTAGCAAAATACAACCGTCTCACAAACTTTCTCATTTCAGTATGATGAACAGCCAGCATCCTAAAATGATGAAAAACACTTTTACACACTTTTCTAGATAGACAAGCCAGAGAATGACCCTGCAAACCAGTATTCTCTCTCACTCTGCATGGATCTAGACTTTGAAGCACCTTAATCTTCTGTTTTACACTTTTTTTACTATATTCTCTTAGAAACTCACGAAATTTATCAATAGATTCCTGACGCACAGTGCAAATACTACTAGAATTCCAAGTGTACACTGGGGCTTTAGGACGTCTCCCCATAGCCTCATCCGCCATCACTTGTACCTCATCTCTTGGAACCATTTTCTCCTTCTCCATTATACAACCATTTTTCACTTCATAAGCACAACCTCTGGTGTCAACTGCATGCAGCAAACTATTACTTTGAAAATAACTCTCTTCATTAAAAAAAGGTTCACTACTTGAACTATGCATCCATTCTCCTAAAAACACTTTACAAAAGTTTGTTCTTTTCACTACTCTTTTCCTTTTGCTTTGTGATTTCAGTACATTAACCATTTTATCTAATGTACGCATCCTATTCAAAATTAAAATTAATAGTTTCCTTTTTAATTCTAATGCCTTAGCTGCAATGGCTTCAATTTCTTTTTTTCTCTTATAAAATTTAGCCTTTTGCTTATATTTCTTCACATCATTTATCAAATTGGACATAACTCTTCTCTGAAACATTTTTCTACGTATCTCTTTAAACGCTGTTTTTCTGTTTAACTTAATCTTTATTGTTTCTGAAGGTATATTTGCATTAACTAAATGCTCAATTTTTTCCTGTTCTTTTCTATTTAAAACATTCTTTCCAGTACAGACATTTTGTACATTTTTCCTTTTTTTGAAGATGTTCTTTAAAAAATCTTTTGTCTGCTTACCAGAAGACTTTCTCTTTTTCCCAACATGAGCATCTCCAACTAACTTAGGTCCTCCAGTTGTCTTCAAATATAGTTTTTTTTTGTGGTTTTTCCTTAGTCTGGATTTTGTAGGCATCTTAAATTTTGTTCACTGCTCTTCAGCAATACCTGAAAAAAACTAAAAAAAAATTCCTTTATTTTATTTAAATCTATTACTACATTTTTTATGATCTTTTCAAATCTTAAAATACTAAGTACCCCTTTCCTACAAGTGAAAATCACAATAACACCTTCACAAATTAAATATCTAAAAACAATTCCTGTGTGCACACAGTCATGCTTTGAAATTAGGCAGAAAACGAAATTTCTTTGCCAATTGGAAAGCACACTTACTACTCTTTTTTTTGGCAAGTGATAAGTAATTTTACAGTCTGACACATTTTGAATCCACTTTTCAGATTCTTAAAAAAGCACATGTCCAAACAGCTTTTTGAGACCAGCAACATGTGTAACCTGGGTGACTGACTACACTCCAGCAAGGGCAACCAGCCTTAGTGATGCTGAATGTATTTGCATTACTGACTGCAACCTCAAACCCCACTCGGTTGTGAATACGGTGCATGATTCCACAGGATAAGCAGCTGGCTGTGTGCTAAGAGTCTGCTTCTGCAGAAAAAAATAGCTCCCCCTTTCCATCTAATGCAAATGTAAAATTACCTGAGCAATATGCAATAAATCTCTGTCTGTAATTCCTCTTTGCACACAGAGTCATGGTTTGAAAATAAGGAAGAAAACGAAATTTCTTTGCCAATTTGAAAGCACACTTACTACTCCTTTTTTTTTTTTTGCAAGTGATAAGTACTTTTACAGTCTGACACATTTTGAATCCACTTTTCAGATTCTTAAAAAAGCACATGTCCAAACAGCTTTTTGAGACCAGCAACATTAATGCAACTGTAAAATTAGTGATGCTGAATG
Source organism: Triturus cristatus (assembly GCF_964204655.1). Lineage (NCBI taxonomy): Eukaryota > Metazoa > Chordata > Amphibia > Caudata > Salamandridae > Triturus > Triturus cristatus. Next base: position 678,044,195 of record NC_140579.1, on the reverse strand, counting down.
TATTTGTATTACTGACTGGAACCTCAAACCCTAAAAGTATTCCTCATTTATACCAGTACATCTTAATTTATGGTGAAAACATAGTCCATATTATTTTACATGTTCCTCACATTTAAATGTCTCCCAAAACACAAAATGATAAACACAACTTCAACAAAAGGAATTCCAATTCTATTATTCATTTCTTAATTTACCATATACATCCCCTCTCAAACTCATAACTCACCTTTAAAATTAGTTAGTTGTGAAAGAAATGTGGCACTCAAACAGCAGATTATCAGAGCCAGGATCTCTGTTCTGTACACCTCTCTCCTCTCAGCAGAACCAGATAATGGCAATGTTTCCCTCTCTTTTTCCACGCATATACATGTTAGTTTCAAATCTCAGTGCTTCCCCCTTTTTTTCAAATGTAATCACACATTTCTATTGGTTGAAAACCCAACCCTTTTCCAAAAGTACCCTTCCCCCAACTTGACTTCAGCCTAGTACCCTTCCCCCAACTTGACTTCTGCCTGCTACCATAGCAACTGCTCTTGAAACACTGCTGTGTATAGTTAGGTCAGAAGTTCACCACACAATGTTTCATTTCCAAAGAGCAGGAGTGCTTGACTTTTCAAACCTAACAGCAAATCCATAGTACTGTTCTTTGGTAACACATTTTTCTGTACCAATACAAAACATGCTTCTATAAATTTACACATACAGCCTAGTTTTTAGTGTAGAATGGTATGAAACAGCCAATCAGTTCTTTTTTTTTTTTTTTTTTTAAATATGTATGCCTCCATTTCCAAACTGTCTTTCATTTCTTTTTACCATTCTACTGAATTACACCTCCTGAGTGCATCCAGATCTCCTTGGAAGATGTTCACAGTGTGGATTGTAGGGCACAGCTATGTCTTCTGGAGTGAAAAGTATGCAGAGAAAACAGGTATGGTGAGAGACCTTGCTTTGCCAAATGTAGACATTAAATGGATTGGTCAGAGAGGGTTAAAGTGGCACCAATTGATGCCATTGGTGAAATCCTTCATGCAAATCCAACACCCTGACCTCATAATAGTGCACTGTGGTGGCAATGACCTAGGCACTTTGACTGGGGTAGGTCTGGAAATGCTTATGAAGGACACCTTTGCACAACTGTTTTCACTTTTCCCTAAAACTGCCTTTGTGTATTCTAACATATGCCAAAGGCAAAAATGGAACTGGTCCAATCAATTTTGTCCGCAGATTGACAAAGCAAGAAAGCACGTCAACAAATCTGTTTCTGCTTTCCTCCGAGACTATGGTATGGGTTCCATTTACCACAACAACTTGCGTTACGACATGCAAGACATTTATAGAGGAGATGGTGTACACTTCACTGATGAAGGGAACAGAGTCTTCCTCTTGAACCTTAGACTCTGCGTCGGTACTTACTTGTAGGTACCACTAAAAAATCAAATAACTTTATAAACACAACGGCTCTTTTTAGAGACCCCTAATATCTAAACACTTAAATCTGATTTTTTTTTTTCTTTTTTTCTTTTTTTTTTTTCTACCGTACGCGTACGGTAAGCTTACCGTAAGCTTACCGTACGCGTACCCCGCGATATTTTTTTAAATTAATAAATGTTTTTTTTGTACTTTGCTGTCCTTCTTTGACCCCCTTTCAAATGTTAGGGGGTCTGTAACTCTCTTCCTTGCCCCCTTTTCAAGTTATCACCCTTTTTTTTCTGAGTGAAACACACAAAATGGCGGCCGCTGCTTCCTGGTTTCGACCGATTCGAATGTTTACTAAGATCTAACAGCCAATCAGAATCGCGCTCGCGCACGTCACCGTACGCGTACGGTAAGCTTACCGTAAGCGCACCGTAAGCTGCCACAGATATATATATTGATTTAAATGCTATTTTCTCAGGAACTACTGAACAGATTTACACCAGACCTACAAAAGGCACTTCCTTGACCTGAGGACTACCTCTCTGCCAAATTTCAAGTAACTCTGTTCAGCCGTTCGGGCTGTAGCTGTGTCTAAAGGTCCTATGGAAAAATGCATGGGAAAAACGCGTTTTGGGACCCCCCTTTTTTCTCATCCCCCGCTTGACGAATCCCCCCCGAGACTTTCAGGGTAGGAGCGGAGCGTAGCGCCCCACCTATTTTGAAAATTTCGCGAGGATTCGTCGACCGGCGCCAAAGTTATTCCAAATAGAATGTTGCGGTTTTCCTATGGAAACAGGGTCCTAACTATAACTACCTACTGGCGACCGCCAGTAGGTAATATATATATGCAGGCAAATCGCTCCTTACGAGACCACGGACCCGTGGAGGGTGGTGTATACCCCGGAAGAGCACCCGGTATTCCAAATTCGTATCCGTCAGTTTCACGATAATACACTCTCAGGCTCCAGAGTAAATGATAAGAGGGACGTTTATTTCCACGCTACGCGTTTCGGCTAAACATAGCCGAAACGCGTAGCGTGGAAATAAACGTCCCTCTTATCATTTACTCTGGAGCCTGAGAGTGTATTATTATCGTGAAACTGACGGATACGAATATATATATATATATATATATATATATATATATATATATATATATATATATATATATATATATACCCTGTTCAGAGGGCCACTAGGCATACAGGGGGGTTGCTGCAGCCAATTCAGATATATACCCTGTTCAGAGGGCCACTAGGCATACAGGGGGGTTGCTGCAGCCAATTCAGGTGGTTGAGGTCTTTTACTCCAGTTGTCACAGGGCCCACCCTAACATGGATCCCACTCAGTTGAGTCAAGCTCCTTCTTCTGCACCTGACTCTCAGTTGGTAACGTAGCACTAGCAGTCAAGGCTCCCTTGAAGGGAAGTGTAGATACAGATAGGTGAATGCTACTCATAACTCAGCATGCATGCAGCGCACACAATAAAATCCATGTGCAGTCAAATAGTATTTTCATTCTGACATGCAAAGGAAAACCGGCATTCAATAAGCAATAACACAGTCCCCCTTGAGGTAGGCACCCTAGTCTCCCCTCCTTCCCCGCCCCCCCCCCCTGTCCTTACGTTCCCATGTAACTGGAGTGCTATTCCACCCCTCACATGTGGCAACATCCAGGGAATGCACACTACTAGACCCTGTTCGTGGGTTTTCCCCATCTTGGCCTCAGTCAATAAGGTGGAGTCACTTAGACTTCAAGTAGGGCTGTGGAAACCAAAGTAAGTATATCTCCCTGGGCCTGGTAGGCCAAGTTCTCAGCTTACCCACTCTCGCAGTACGAACCTTTCCAGCAGTGCAGTGCGGTTGTGGCCTGGATCATCAAAATCGGGCTGCACATGTTCACAAGCAAAGCTCCTGGCAGGCACCGGCTCTCTCTCTCCTGAGCTGCACTCACCAGTGTGATCGGAGTTGCCCTGGATCCTGCCACACGCAGCAAGTCATCTTCTTCCGTGTTCGGCGATGGGGTCATTCTCCTTGTTACGGCGGGGCTTTGACGGCATCTCCTTTGTTCTCGGGCCTCCTCTGATGGAAAGCCTCCCTCGTTTTGGTTGTAGCAGCATGTTGTCTCCTCCGGGGCTGCTCCTGACACACGGGGTCTCAGCAACTTCCCTCCCTCTGGCGACGGCCCGATCGATGCAACACAGTTTCTTAGCAGGCAGCCCCTCTTGGCATACGGGGTCACCAACCTCCACAACGCTGTACATGGGCAGGGGCCGATCGATCTGGCAATGTCCTAGGTACACGGCCACCCCTCCTGGCTGACAGGGTCACCAATCTTTACACTTCGGCCCACGGGCATCGGCCCGATTGGTGCAGCACATTTCTTGGTGCCCGGTTTCCCTCCTGGCATACGGCGTCGCCAAACATCAACGCAGAACACTGGCAATGGCCTGATCGGTTTGGCACACACCGCTCACAGGAGCTCCACACTTCTGGGCTCCCTTCTGGATCTCGCTTTGTCCACCACACTCCTCTCCCTCACAGGCATACGGGTCTTGGCACACAGGCAGGTACTGGTGCTCCAGACAGGTGATCTTGGTTTCCCTGGGTGATGTCCCCTTACCAAGCAAGGAGACCAGCAGGCTAGGTCCCTAGTCCTAGTCACAGGCAGAAGTCTTGCAGAGCTTTCTCTCTTCATGCAGACCGGCTGACTGCTCAGTAGATGACAAACTATGGAGTCTCAGACTTCCCTATTTATAGCTGTTTTCCAGACACAAAATGTGATTCATGGTCTCACCATTTGAGATTTTATACTGGGTTTATGCTTCTTTGATCTCTCCATTTTATCCTTCCTTCTGAAAGATGTCTGTCACAGCAGGCAGAACTCTGAAGCTGATTAACCCACAACAAGATTCATGGAAGTGACCAGAGTTCACACCTGAATGTCAGCCACAGGTATCGGTGCATCAAAGGTTAATCCCAGGCCATCAGCCCTACGCTTTCTGATTCCCTTTTCAGCCTCAACCCCATATTGCTGAGAGGTTTCCAGGCCCTTTCCTTTTGATCTGTCACTGAATCAAGAGCCCCTATCCAGTGCTTGTCCCACCCAGCTGAAGGAATGCAGCAATATACAATTCTGTCAGGGGGGATTTCTCTACTCCTCGTGTTTTTTCCAGCCAAGCCTGGACTTCCCAAAATGTTACCAGAGGTACTCCTTGCAATGTACCTGTACAGTCATTTCTGCACTCAGTTAACATTCACAGAACACTCCACTGTCTAGTATTTTTGTGACCATGTACCATGATACCACCAGCATTTCCACATGCAGCACACTGTTCAATACTACAGTCTCTCTGTACTGCACAAGAGTGTCACTTTAAACTGCCTCTGCCAACAAACTGCACATTTACCATGTGCAAACTGTTACACACTGCAATCTCAATGTAATGTACGTCTTGGCATACTCTCATGCACTTCGCACATGTTTTCACTACGCACTCACTTCTTCATCAACCTTATGTAGGCCAAGGGTGTGCTAAACACACAGCAGCAGAACCTTTAAAAAGGTAGGTGATTGAGTCTGTAGGCTTCACTCGGATCACTCAGGGTAAAAAGGACCAGGTCACTTGTACTGTTTAACTCCTTATGTAGCCTTCCACCACTATGAGGGTGGCGCTTTAAGTGCCCCTCCCTGTCCAACAAGACTGCAATTCAGGAGACCGGCCTATGCCATGGTGCACACGCATGATCTGTGTTTGCCTATGACAGGGAAAATAAATCCGCTTTAGGGATCCATGTACCAGACTTTTCCGTCTAAAAAAACTGTGTGCGCGTCTACACGTGTGTGTGTGTATGTTTGTGTGTGTGTGTATATATATATATATATATGTGTGTATTCCTTTCTCAGCATCTATTCCAGATTGCACCTTCTTGTTTCAGTGTTGATGAAGGCATGCTGTTTGCACAGTTTTGTTTGAATCTATATGGATCGCCTTGGCTGAACAATAATAGTGTGGAAAGATCCCTTCACTGATAAGTCTGAACTTGTATGAAGCACCTTCGAAATTAAAATTTTATAAAGAGTGCAGTTACCTGTGGGTACCTAGCTCTATACTATAAAAAAGCAGCGGAGAGACAGGGATTTATAGCTGAAATAAATGTCTTTTCAAGGTTTTGCAGAAATGCAAGTGACCAGACTCTCCACAAATAGAAAAAGGGAGAGAATTCCCAAGTTGACCATAGACAATTACAAATTCTCGGCCTCGCGTTAGTTTTTGGTGGCATTTTGGAACGTTGACCAACAGCCCCTCTGATGAACAAAGATATGTGATCAGGAGATGTTTGACAAATACATCTGTAAGATAGTTTGATGGACCTGCCCAGTGGATTGCTTTGTGTCAGTTGCAGAGAGCTTTAGTTGTGCACCGTTAGGCCACAGGGAGCCAGTGTTAGTCAAAAATATGCTGGGTTATCCTACCTGATTTTGGCAGACCCAAGGTAAGCCTGACTGCCGTGATCTGTATCAATTGAAGACGCTGAAGCAAATCGGCAGGAAGGCCCAGAAATAAGGGTATTCCAGTAATCCAAGCGACTAGTAATAAGTGCTCAAAAAGGAACACAAAAGAGGAGACCTTTCTCTGCTCTTCAACAGAAAAAAACATGTAGACATAAGTTTGTTAATGTGAGGCCCAAAGCTTAAATTCACATCAAAGGTGACACCCAAGTCACGTTGACTGGCTTCTGGCATCCCATGCATTGACGCCACCAAGTAGGTGACCAAATAGATGGATTTTCATATACCAGGACCTCTGTGTTTAGCCTTGAGTAATTAACATTCATCCAGTGGGCGACTGATGTGAGGCAGCATTTAAATTCGTCTTGGATGGACAAATGACCGCTCTCAAGCCACAAATAATCTGGGTGTCATTTGCGTTTGAATAGAATTGAATCCCAAATTAGGAGGAGAGGTTAGCTAAAGGCATCACATACTTGTTGGAACAAAGTTGGGCTTAATAACGAGCCCTGTAGAAAGCCACAACTCTGATAACAAGGAATAGATTGGAAAGGACGAAGATGAACTGCTGCTGCCTGCTTTGACAACAAAAGCTTCCAACCATCCCAGAACCTTTCAAAGTACACCCACTGCACCTAGTCTTTGAAGGAGGATATTATGTGAGGCCATTTCGAAGGCCGCTGATACATTAAGGAGGAAAAGGGCCATTTAGCCCCCATTATTCAAGAGCATTCTGATGTCCTTAAATGTGGCCATCATCACAGTCTGTGTACTAACACCAGGGCAAAAGCCAGATTGGAATCCATTGTGCCCCACGCTCTCTTCAATGTGTCGTGAAAGAAGTGTAATAACATGAGACACCATACATTTTGCCATAGCAGGCAAAGAGGGATCAGGCAATAATTGGCCATGGTTTGAATATCTATGGTAAGCTTCTTTTATAGAGGCATAACAACTGCAGATTTACAAAAGTCTGCAACTTGGCCTGACCTCATAGTGCTTAGTAGCTGACATACTAACTTCTGTAATTGGACAAATCTTAGATCAAGGTGCTAAAGTGGAAGCAAGAGGGCTAGGGAGGGGAAGAGGATTAATTGATAGTCTCAGTATTATTAGAAGAGAAGGATGCAATAAGACGCTCAAGCTTCTCCTTGAAATTCAAAGCAGAATGTTTGAGATGCCGTACCCACTGTGGAGATGGTTTCTGGGTGAACCAACATTTTATAGATTAAAAACATCACCTTTGGAGGGTGTTTCACTATAAGGATAGTTTGCTGGTAATAATTTGTGTGCACCTCTTTAATAACTACTTTATAATGTTTGAGCGCCTGTTTATAAGTCTGCTTCTTTTTGGTATCATAATTGTATCGCCATAGCCTCTCTAGTTGCTTGCATTACCTTTTGGCCAAAGTCAGTTCAGCCTTATACCCTGGCGCGGACAAAGTGGAGCGGTAAGATATGCTGGGGCATATTCCAAATTACTAAATTTGTGTAACTCTGAGGCAGCCTTATTTGAATCGACTTCAGCGTGCAAATTAAAGTCTTTCGGCAAATTGATATTGCTAGTCTTAAGATGGGCCACAGCCATGGCTTCTTGAATAGAAGCTATGAAACTACCCCTTGATCCCACAGGTTTATATATAAGCATTAGCTTGATTTGATTCCTTAGAATTTGGTTGACTATTTAGGGGTAGAAACTCGGTGTATATTAGTTTGTTCACTGCCCAAGGTGAAGCAACCAATTCATTTATTTTATTTTTATAAATCACTAGGTTACCTCCCCAATGCCAGCCTACACAATGTGCCGGCATTTATCTGAGGATGTGTATTTAATATTTTACAAACCTATTTTAGTGCTGTGAAATACTAACATAGTTTTTTTCTTTTTTTGTTTTTTTAAATAGGTAACCCCGAACTGTCGTGTTGCCCTGAGGAATGACAGTTACACACTTCACAAAATTCTTCCAAATAAAGTGGATCCTCTGGTGTCCTTGATGATGGTTGAAAAGGTTCCAGACTCAACTTATGAAATGATTGGTGGTCTAGACAAGCAAATAAAAGAAATCAAGGAAGTAATTGAACTTCCTGTCAAGCACCCTGAACTCTTTGAAGCATTGGGAATCGCTCAACCAAAGGTACTCATGCTAAATTACCATATTTATCATTGTTTTACTTAAAATACCATATTGGAGGGAAAGATCTAAATATGGTGTTGTACTAAATCTAGGTGGTATCTTTAAAATACTAATTAGGGTCATCAGTGCTTAGATGTAATCCATTATATATAGTTGAGCAAAAGTATCAAGGTTTCAAAGGAAAAGGTAATTAGAGTTCCAGGCATGTGTGCTGTAGATACACATGCTTTGCATACTCCTGCCATCTAGTGTTGGGTCGGATATTTGCAAGTTGTTTTTTTCGAAGAAGTCTTTTGCAGCGTGAATCTTTCTGGATTCACTATGCTGGTGGTTGGGTCCGGATTCGTAGTCTTTCCTTTATTATTTTTTTTTTGTAGCCCAGGTGGGCGTCAACGTCCCACCATTTGGTGCACCTCTCGTGACGTCGTCGTGCTTCCTGCGGAAGTCCCACCTTTGGGGCGCCATTTTCAGATTCTTTTTTCCGCCGTTGGGTCTGGATCGTCATCGAGAAGCTCCAGGATTTCAATCGAAGGAAGAAGGAGAAAACACGAGTTTCGTCGAAGAAAGAACTACTGATCACACAGAGAGGAATAACTTACATCCGGGACGCGAAGAAGGAAGAGTTTTCACGAATTTTCTTCGACGCCCTTGGAGAATGCGCACTCAGAGGCTCTGAGCGCAATGGACAAGACACCATTCAAATTCTGCCCTAACTGCCACCACAAGTTCGCTTAGAAGGACCAGCATCCGGTCTGCAACCTTTGCCTACCGATCGACCACCCGAGCAAGGACTGCAACGCCTGTTCAGCTTTCGTGCCGAAGACGCTCCGGGTGAGAGAACGCCAGAGAAGAGCCAACTTCAGCATGGAAGGCAAGGGTAAGGCCCCGTCGCTTTACGATCTGGGCCTCTCCACCGACGATGAGGACAACATCCCCGAGGGACCTGAAAGCTTCACGGTCGTAGAGACCGACAAGAAAACACCTGACGAGGTAACAGAATCGTCGAGTTCAAAACACCCGAAAGGGCCTCGAAAACCTGAGAGTGACTCTCGAAAATATGAGTCAAAGTCCTCAAAAGGAGCACCGGCACCGAAAATTTCGACGACCAAGGGTGGATCCATGGACAAAAGGCCGAGCGGATCCTGCGAAAAGGACTCCCTGGTGCCGAAAGACGCCGAAAGGCAGAGTTCGTCGAAGATAGCCCACGAAGCGGGGCGTTTGACGCAGAAAGACCAGCCAGCGTCGACGCAAGCTCCGTCAAAGACCTGCGGTCGACATCGAAAGCATCTCCAAGATGGAGAAAAAGAAGAGAAGGCTCGAGGCGGAGATGGAGAGCATCCTTCAGAGGAAGAAGGAGTTCGACGCCAAAATGAAACAATTCAGAATTCCAACGACTCTGTCGACGGATGTCGTCGAGATCGAGGAACAGGACGAATTTGACGCCGAAGGGCTGCCGAGAGATCCTGAGGAGGAGGAAGAAGGCCCCTACTATGAAGGCGAAGACGACCAGCAGTCGTTCTACGGCTCGGCGCCATCAACCACTCACGAGCTGGAATGGCAAGACATCGACGCCGAAAATCCCGAAGAGCCCGTGGACACGTATCCTTCGAGGCCTTCGCCACCCGACAACATCGGGGTGTACAATATGGTCGTCAGGAGTGCTGCAGCAGCCTTTGGGGTAAAACTGGACGAGGAGAAACCGAAAGCTGATTTCCTTCTCGAGACTCTGCTCCCCATTCAGACGAGGAGCCAGTTCCTTCCCATGCTCCAAAGTGTAATGAACCAAGGAAAGGAGGCCTTTAAGGAACCAGCAACATGCCGGTCCATCACGCCCAGGACGGAGAAGAAGTACAAGCACTCCTCCCTGGACCTGCCTTACATCAAGGGAGCGGTCACGGTCGACTCCATCGCTTCCACGGCCAGGAGAAGGGCCAACGGGCCAGCGACCTCGGGGCCACCCCCCGATAAGGAAAGCAGGAGGATGGACCTCACTGGGAGGAAGGTCGAAAGGAACGCCGCAATCCACTGGCGCATGGCGAACTCCAATGCGCTTCTCAATCGACACAAGTACCAGCACTGGGACGAGATGGGGGAACTAGTCAAACACCTCCCTGAAGAGTACCGCCAAAGAGCCTCCCACCTTGTGGAAGAAGGTAAAAATATAGCCAACTCATGCATTAAGACTGAATTGGACGGGGCGGAAACTTCAAGCAGACTGATGGCAATAGGGATCACCGAACGAAGACAGGCCTGGCTGAGAATCTCTGGATTAAAACAGGAGGTGCAGAGCAACATACTAAACACTCCTTTCAACGGGGAAACGCTATTCGGGGCAACAGTGGACGAAAAGCTCACCCAGCTGAAGAAAGAGAACGAGACGGCGAGGTCCATGGGGGCCCTACAGTTCAGGGGGATGAGAAGAGGCACTCCAAGTAGGAGACCCTACGGTAGAGGAGGTAACCAGCAGGGAGCGTCGCACCAGACGTTCCAGCAAGGACAGCAGGGTGACAGTCACAGCCAGAAAGGTCAGCAAAAGCAAAACTGGCAGTACCAGCCTCGGGGCCAGTCCTTTCGCGGGAGGAGAAACGGACGTGGCCAAAGGAGACGAGGGGGTGACCAACCCTCATCTAAGTAACTCGGCACGCATGGGGATGCTCACCCCCAACATACCCCCAGGGGTGAGGCGCAATGCAAAAACAACGGGGGGGGGGGATAAGACCCGATCGCCTACGAGCATCCAACACCGGTAGGCGGAAGACTGGGACTCTACCTACAGGAATGGCAACGTATAACCACAGACAAGTGGATACTGAACGTCATGCAACACGGTTACTGCGTGGACTTGGAGGAAACGCCTCCAAACAGAAAACCAAAAAGAAGGCAACGCTCAGGTCAAGAGCTTGCTCAACTCAGAGAGGAAACACTGAAGCTGCTCGAAAAGAGAGCCATCGAGCCAGTGCCTTACAAGGAAAGGAACAAAGGGGTCTACTCGAACTACTTCGTGGTACCGAAAGTAGACGGAAATCTCAGACCTATCCTGGACCTGCGATACCTAAACAAATTCATCAGAACACAGAAGTTCAAAATGACATCACTACAGGAGGTGCTGCCCCAAATAAGGGACGGAGACTTCATGTCCACCGTGGATCTCAAAGATGCCTACCTGCACATCCCAATAAACAGAAGGCACAAAAGTCTTTTAAGATTCAGCATCAACCAGGATCATTACCAATTCACGACCCTGGCCTTCGGCCTGAAATCAGCACCAAGGGTATTCACGAAATGCCTGTCGGCAGTCGCAGCATACCTACGAAGGAAGGGGATTCATGTGTACCCTTACCTAGACGACTGGCTGATCAAAGCAAACACCCACGAGAAGTGCGAGAAACACGCAGCACGGGTGACAAAGACACTGACGAACCTGGGGTTCTCGATACACTGGGGGAAGTCATCAATGAAGCCAGAACAGGTGAAGATTTTCCTGGGAGCAAAGATCAACACATAAACAGAACGGTTGGACCAGTGACAGGAGAGCAGCAGCCCTACTGAAGGAGACGCGCCTCTACCAGAAGGGGCAAGTTCTGACAGTGAGAACAGTGAGCAAGATCATGGGGATGATGGTGTCATGTATCCACCTGGTCCCAAATGTACGACTTCACATGAGACCATTCCAAGAATGGCTACAACAGCAATGGTCACAAGCGAGCGGAAGTTGGGAAGATCTAGTGGTGGTTACGCACGCAGTGCAGGAAGAGATAACTTGGTGGAACAGGGACAACATAACTACAGGAAAAAGCCTGGCACCACCAAACCCAACTGTGACCATCACCACGGACGCATCTCAAGGGGGATGGGGAGCACACATGGACAAACTCGGAGTGAGGGGTCTGTGGGCTCCGGCAGATGCGGTCAGACATATCAATTACCTGGAATTGAAGACTGTCCTGCTAGCCCTGAAGGCATTCCAGAAGCACCTGTACAACCAGAGAGTGTTGATTCAAACGGACAACACCACAACCATGTTTTATATCAACAAACAGGGTGGGACACAGTCGTTCCCCCTTTCCACTCTGGATTTGGAGATGGGCCATACCTCTCAAGATAGACCTGCTGGCAATCCACCTACCAGGGAAGGACAATGTGGAGGCAGACTGGCTAAGCAGGCAGACCTCGGCTTCACACGAGTGGGAGCTCAATGGGCACGAAACGCAGAAGCTTTTCCAGAAATGGGGAACTCCCACAATAGACCTGTTTGCAACACGCCAGAATACAAAATGCCAAAGCTTCGCGTCCAGGCAACCAGATCAGCAATCCCAAGGGAATGCCCTATGGATAAGCTGGTCAAGGACATTTGCCTACGCTTTTCCGCCGATACCACTGTTACACAGGGTGCTCGACAAGTGCAGAACCAGCAACATGACACTGATCCTGGTGGCACCACAGTGGGCAAGGCAGACTTGGTTCTCCCAAATTCTAGAAATGGCTCAAGGCAATCCCCACAAATTCACGAGAAGAAAGGACCTGCTATCCATGCAGAACGGAGAGGTTCTACATCCAGAACCAGAGAGCCTCAGCCTGGCGGCATGGCTCCTGAAGACTTAGTTTGCTGACCTTAGATTGCCTCCAAGCACTATGCGAGTGCTGCGAGAGGCAAGGAGACCAACTACACGCAAATGCTATAGTGCGAAATGGAAAAGATTTACAATATGGTGCAGGAAAAATGGGCTGCAAAATAAAATGACAAAGGACTCAACAGTGCTGAGATACCTCACGCACCTTCTGAAAAGTAACCTATGCTCGACCTCCCTAAGGGTACACCTAGCGGCGATAGTAGCCTACACAAGAGGGGAGAAAGGTGGAAGTTTCTTTACGTCGCAGGTAGTAAAGAGATTCATGGAAGGAGCGAAAAGAATCGCGCCACCTAAGAGGTTGCCGCCGCTGGCATGGAACCTCAACGTGGTCCTAACGGAGCTTATGAAGGCACCGTTTGAACCCATCCACAAGGCCTCAATGCAAATGTTGACTGTAGGAGAGTAGGGTCTGCAATCCTATAATCACCCAGATTTTTTGCTTTTGCTTCATTGGTTTACGACTTTCTCCGGCTGTGGGCCTGCCAATCAGACCCACAGCCTAGCTGTTCTCTCTCGAAATTAACACACCTGTACGTTAGGTGCATCCACTAATTGGAACTGGGCCGCCTTGTCAGTCCCTGTCTCAGCATACCACAGGTATCCAGGGCATCAGTGTACCCAGGGCCTACCAGGGGCTGAAGCATGTATTATGCCACCCCTGGAATGGCCGCCCAAATCTGACACAACTGGCTGCACGACAGCTGGGGCCACGTGGTGTAATCACCCGTTGCTGTAGGTGTAGTATTCCTACACCTAAACCCTAAAATGGACACATGGATTCCTATCAGTCACTCCTATAGCAGGCCTTATCAATCCTGAAGGCAGAGTGCAGGGGATCATGTGGGACGGTGCTCTGGCGCGAGCTGAGCCCGTCGACGGCTTGCGGAACCAAGTCCTAATAGCCGTTCCATGGTGACGCGGGCCAACTACTTTTAATGCAATTGCTAACTTTGGCCTCACCTCACCTATACATGTCGAGTAAGGTGTCATACGAATGGGAATACGAACCCCTCGCCAGTCCTGGTGACGGGGTTAGCATTCCCCCCTTTTAGAGGGACACGACATGGAAGTAACCTTGAACCCCGGTTAAAGTTGACTCAAGCCTCAGCATCACAAAATGGATGCTGCCACCAGACACAAGTCTGACCTCCTGCTGCTGGGGGACCTTCCAGCAAGGGGAGCTTGGACAAAGGGTTTCCTGTCGAGGGCGGTGTTAGCACCGTCCCAGACAGGGTTTGTGTATCCCAGGTAGGCAGGGCTGAAAGGAAGGTGATTGCAAGTGGCACCCCGGTGCTCACTGTGCATAGCCCGGCTCAAACCAGTTTCGGGGGCACACCAGCCCCTGAGCTGGCGCGAAGCCGGACAAAGGTTAGGGGTGTAACCACCCCCCTCCTGGCTCCACCCATAGGTAGAACCTAGTCACGGGCCAGCCCCTTTTCTTAGAATAAAGGTAGGAGCGAGTCCCCTTCCCAAATTGGATAATCAGATAATCGGATAACTCCGAACCACTTTCCACGAAAGGAACTCTTGACTATTTCTGAAGACTCTTCCTTGTGGCTAAGGAGTAGCCACCCTGCACCAGCAGGCACCACCTAAGCGCTTGCGGTTTGCTGTAAGTCTCTCCTACGGATCAAGACTGCCCAGCTCGACGAGACCCGAGTACCCTGCCATCTCTGACCTTTTACCTACCTCATCAGCCCAGCTGAGAGACGTAGGTGTGACGAGACCTGTGGGACCGGCTATCTTCAGAACCTGCACGACGCTTATCTAGCACGCCCACCGAGGGACCCTCGAGTGAGTGCACCTAGGGTTTGAGAAGCCCTAAACCCTGAGCAGCTCCAGCATCGAAGTCTGCCTCCCCAGCATCCCCGAGATCTGCGTGGGGGCCCTTCCGCTCCTTGTTGTTCACCGCGTTGTTCGACCACTTGCCGACCGGCTTGTGGCCCTCTTCACGACGCACCACGATTGTTTCATCACTAGTCTGGTTGCTCCAGACTGGCTCTTGCTCCCCTTCAACAGAGGAGTACCACGGACCCTCCTGGTCCACCCCCGACGCCATCTTGACTCCCCCCCCCCCCCTTGGGTTGCCACTGCCAAGATCCGCTGCCCCTGCCTGGGCCCAGCATCATCGACAGCAGACACCTTCGTGGGACAGCTCGCCCTCCATCCTGGTCGCCGCCGCGCCTCCTGGCCCGAAGAACAGCCGAGTCCGACGTCACCCACTCACCTGGTCGAGGTGACTTCAGCCGGTACCCTCCTGGTACCCACACGATCGCTGGCTAGCGGTTGAGAACTGAGTCCCCTCTGCTTTCAGGTTTCCTTCATCACCGATCCAGGCGTGGATCGCTCTGAACATCGTCACTGGTCGCCTGCCAGCAACTGCTTCTTTCAGGCTCCTGAGACTACACGAGGACTCCCGACATCTTGCCGAACTTCACGCAGCCGCAGCCTCCGGGCTAGGTAAGTCGAGCATCTCGGTGCTCCATCGCAGGTTCGCTCTACAAGTGTCCAGTTCCTTTTTCGTTTAGTCCCACTGATCGGATCACTCCGGAATCAGTACCTCCAGACTCTAACCATTCGCATTTCACTGTTAGTATAGATGGTTTCTCGTGCCCCTCGGGCATTTGTGTAAATTGTGCAACTGAAGTATTTTCCTAAGAGTTTTGTAGTGTGCTTAGCTCCCTGACTCGTAAGGAGCCAGGGTAGTCTTGTTATAAATAAATATCCTTTTATTTTCATAACAACTTGTGTGGTGTCCCTTCACTTGGTGTTCAAGGGGTATATGTGATGGTAAACAGCTGGCTTAACACGCCCTCTAGAGTTTAGCCTAAAGACTGCTCGTATCCACGCTACTAGGATAGCTGGTCTAAAAGGTTGACTTACAACCAATCATCAATAAGGGTCGTTTGGAATGATACACAGTGATCACTAGAATAGTGAGCACTACATATCAGGCCAACTTCTCACATTGACTATGAAAATGGCATTTCTGGTAGCCATAACCTCGCTACGTAGGGTGAGCGAGCTGCAAGCATGAACGCTACAAGAGCCCTACATACAGATACACAAGGATAGGGTTGTCCTGAGAACGGACCCGCACTTCGTGCCTAAAGTCGTGTCAGCGTTCCATATGAACCAGAGTATTCAGATACCGAGTTTCTTTCAAAACCCAACTACGAACGCAGAAAAGGCTCTACACACTCTAGACGCTAGAAGAGCGGTGATGCACTACATTGAGAGGACCAAGGAGCACAGAAAAATTAAGCAGCTCTTTGTGTCCTTTGCAACGAGTTTCATGGGTAGACCAGTGACAGAGGGCACCATTGCTATATGGATTGCACTGACTATACAGTTTTGCCACAAACAGGCATGACAGGAGCTAACGGAGGGGCCTCAAGCTCACTCCACAAGGAAGAAGGGGGTAACCATTGCCTTTCTGGCAAACACGCCCATTCAGGACATATGCCTGGCGGCAACATGGGCTTCGGTGCACACGTTCACCAAGCACTACTGCGTGGACATACAGATGAACAAGGAAGCACAAGTAGGACAGAAGGTGCTTCAACACATATTTAATGACCAACGCTCATCTACCACCCAGCCGCCACAAAGATAACAAACCGCTACAAAGTCTATGCACAGCATAGTGAATCCAGAAAGATTCACGCTGCAAAACGATTAGTTTCTTACCTGTCGGTGTAGTTTTGCAGCTTGAAGATCTTTCTGGATTCACTAGCGAACCCACCCACCTCCGCAAGGAAGATGAGGCTGGAGGAAGAGGGGGGAAAACAAAGAAGAACAGAAGGAATGAAATACTACAGAAAAGTGGACATATAATTTAATCATTCGCCTAGGGTTTAAAAAAAAAAAAAACGAGAGGAAAAAAGAACACGAAGATGGCGCCCCAAAGGTGGGACTTCCGCAGGAAGCACGACGACGTCACGAGAGGTGCACCAAATGGTGGGACGTCGACGCCCACCTGGGCTACAAAAAAAACAAAAAAAAAACAAAGGAAAGACTACGATCCGGACCCAACCACCAGATCGCGGAATAATGCACAGCATAGTGAATCCAGAAAGATCTTCAAGCTGCAAAACTACACCGACAGGTAAGAAACTAATCGTTTCCAGTCACGAGATAAGGTTACTCCTTCTTTCCGTGATGGTGCGCATGGGCATCGACTCCATTGTTAGTTTTTGTCCGCCATCGGGTCCGGACGTGTATTGCTGTGCTCCGGTTCGAAACCGTTCTTCGGGTTCCCCTCGGTGCGCAATCCATTCTACCCTAGACAGTATTGTTTTGTACGCGTTTCCACACTTCTCTGCGTATTGTTTCGGGCAACACATCCTTTACTTTCCATCAAACTTCGTGGGCAGCCTTCGAGCCTTACCGCGTCGGTCCAGCCACAGGGGCACTCCAGTCTCCATCAAATAGAGGCTCATTTCACCGCTCCTTTAATCAAGCAGGGTCTAAAACCATATCCTCAGACCCAAATGCTTCCCATTACAAAGGCAGCACCAAATGCTCTTCCTTTAGAGGTTTCTATAGAGGATGGTATAGAGGAAACCACTCCAAAGGTAGGGGTAAAGGTGCCACACCCCTTTCCCCAATAAACATTGACTTGACAACACTTCCCCCGATTAATTAACACCTGTTTGGGGAAGACTCCAACAGTTTCTCCCCATTTGGCAATCGATAACAACCAACTATAGGAGAGTAGGATCTGCTTCTTATGGTTACCCCCACTTTTTGCTGATGTATCACTGTTTTTGACTTGGACTGACTGGGATCCTGCTATCCAGGACCCCAGTCTAGCTGCTTTCTCCTCTAAATTGATTGCATGTACTTTAGGTACACTCCAGATTGGATTATGGGGTACCAGTCCCAAGTATATGGTGTACTATGTACCCAGGGCATAGGTACCCCAGAGGCCTCCCAGGGGCTGCAGCATGTATTATGTCACCCCTGAGAGACCATTCAAACTGACACCACAGGTCTGCTACTGCAGCCTGTGTAAGGTGGTGCATGAACCCTTTACTTAGATATAGGTTCACTATATCTATTGTAAATCACTGCACATATAACCCTATCAGTCACCCCTATGGCAGGCCTTCTCAATCCTGAAGGCAGGGTGCTTGGTTTTATGTGAGATGGTGCACCTGCATGAGCAGAGCCCCTCTGCAGCCTTCGGAACCTATTTTCAAGGGTTGTTTGTGATGCAGCCAACCAAATATATTTAAGTGCATTATAACCTCGCGGTAAATGCTAACTTTAAAACGGCTGCTTAGAAACATGTTGTGTTTGGTGTCAAACTCCTTGGAATCATACCTCCACACCAGTAACTGGTGTGGGAGGTATGATTCCTCCCTTCTAGAACCACTACTGTGGGTCACCGGGCTACCCGGTACCAGCTTTGTTGACCTGGACATCACAAAATGGATGCCGTCAGCCACAGACACGATCTGCCCTCCTGCTGCTGAGCCAAGCTCGAGCAGGGGAAGGCTTGACAATAGGTTTCCTGTCACAGGGAGGTGTGACCACCTCCCAGACAGGATTTATTGTATTGGGGCTGGGTGGGTGCACTCAGTGTTTGAAGTCTGCACTGGGGGCACATTTGGTGTCCCTGTGCATAGTCCAGTTCAAACCGGTTGCAGGAGCCATTTGCTCCTGCTCTGGCGCGAAACTGGACAAAGGACATGGGTGTAGCCACCCCTCTGTCCTGACCCTCCCATAGGTTGGTCCCCAGAGTTTGTCCCACCCCTTCCTTGGGTATAAAGTAGGAACCCTGACTACAGGACTTTAGATTTTACCGGGACTAAACTCTGCTACAGAAACCAAGTACTTTGACGATCTACACTACGCTGGATGACTGAAGAATCTCCCTTGGAGTAAAGGAGTTACTCCCCTGCAGCAGCAGACACCTTAAAGCATCTGACTGGTTTTGCATCTCCCGAGCTCCTGAGGACTTCGAAGATTTCTGCAACACAGGAGGTGGGTTCCTGAGGTCTCTGAGGTCAATCTGTTCTCTCAGCAAGTCTGAGACCAGTATCCCTCGTGGGTACTGAGCAACCAGAACCACTGTGCACCGTGTACTTTTGCAGCAGCATATGCTTTTTGGCGATCCCTGAGGCTGTGCTGTGGGCTACTTGTAGTCCTGACCCGAGCAGTATTTCCACCGAAGATTTCCGGCCTACACTCCACGAGTGTTTCGTGGGCTGGTATTTCGTGATTCAGCTCGAGGTGCCTTTGCGATCCCTGGTCCGTTGGCCTGTGGGTCCCTGTGAAGGTAACTTCGACTTTCCTTGGGCTTTCCTGGTTGCTCCAGACATGCCCTGACCCTCCATTGCTTGGAGAGTCCCCAGGACCTTGCTGGTCCTCACCGAAGCTTATTTCCTCTGCCCGCGTGGGCTGCAGTTGCCAAGGCTTGTTGGTGTTAAATCCGGACACTGACCCCCTCCCCCCCCTTGCCCCCCCCCCCCCCTGCCCAGCACTCTACATCCTTCGCGGGACAGCTCGCCTCCAGACCTTGGTCGTTGTCGACGTCTCCTGGTCCCAGTGGCTGCAGAGTAAGCATCGCATCTTCTCACCTGAAGCACCCGACATCGGTGGGCATTAGTCTACTGAGCCCCTGGTCACCCTGAAGTGACCCAGAATCTGTCCCCTCTGCTTTCAGGTTCTTCTCACCTCGGATCCAGGCTTGGATTCCACCGGACACTTCATCTTCCCAGAAGCAGCACTTTTTCGCATCACACCATTGAAAACGACGAAGGTTTCCGACACCGCTTGACCCCTATGCACCCGGCTCATCTGGAATAGGTAACACGGGTATCTCAATACTCTCAAGGGTGCTGGCCTTAAAACCTTCTATGTTCCAAGGGGTTTGCTTAAAGCTATCTCCGAAGTGTCCTTAAACTCTAAAATTCCAACCGCGACTTTCCCATAGAATTGTTCGGAGCTTGCGCCTTGGTTCACACACTGCACCCGTCCTCCGTGGGTCCCCTGTGTGTCACTACTTTGGGTGGTTTCTTGAGGTCCCAGCGATTCTACGTGCTCTAGGCACAGTGTCTAGTTTAGTCGTGGTTGTTATACCACTTTCTTAGTATATGGTTCGGTCTCCCCCTGGAGCCTGCTGTGTATTGTGCTATTTACTGTTGTTCTAGTCATTTAATATTGTGGGCTTTGTGCTCTAATCTCATAAAGAGGTTAGTAGAGTGTTTAGTAATAAATACATATATTTTATATATCTCGTGTGGTTCTCCTTTCATTTGGTCATTCAGGAGGTTCTGATCTGGTAAAACAAGCTGCTTTACATTCCTTCGAGACTTAGCCTGAAGGCTGCTCTCCATAGCTACCACTAGGATAGCTTTCAATAAAGGTTGTCTTTAACCTAAACATCAAAAAGGGTTGTTTGGACTGGTACAAGGTGCCAACTTTAATTAGTGGTCAGGACATACCAGGCCAACTTCTCACACCAACAAATGGGTTATCGGAGTTATCCAACATGGTTGTTGCCTGGAGCTTACCACCAACCCTCCAAACATTCCACCTTACTCTCACAAACTGTAACCAGACCACTTACAGTTACTCAAACAAGAAGTTCAATCTCTCTTAGAAAAGGGAGCCATAGTCCCGGTTCCATTACAGTACCAAGGTTCAGGGTTTTACTCTCTCTATTTTCTAATCCCTAAGAAGGATCGCTCTTTAAGACCGATTCTGGATCCCAGAATGTTAAACCGATACATACGGTCGGAACACTTCCATACGATAACACTTCAACAGGTGCTTCACTTTTACAGCAAGGCGATTTTATGTCTACACTAGACTTAAGACGCATACTTTCACATTCCGGTCCATCCAGCTCATCGCAAATACCTCACATTTTTAATAGCAGGCAAACACTACCAACTCAAAATACTCCCATTCGGAGTAACTACTGCTCCCAGAGTCTTTACCAAATGCCTCGCAGTTGTGGCAGCTTACCTCAGAAGACAACACATTCACATCTTCCCGTACCTAGTTGACTGGCTTATCAAAGCAAGCACGTATCACAATTGTGTGCAACACATTCAGATCACGCTAGATCTACTCCACCAATTGGGTTTCACAGTCAATGCGCAAACATTTCACCTGCAGCCTTCACAGATAGTCTTATCTGGGAGTCACTCTCGACACTCACACAGCTCTAGCCCCTCCCAATGCAGCCAGAATTCACAACATCCAAACTGTTACAGTTTCAAGCCAACCAAACTTTTCCAGCCAGAACTTTCATGCAACTGATAGGAATGATAGCGTCGTGCATTGCAATAGTGCCCCATGCAAGACTACACATGCGACCTCTACAGGAATGCTTAGCACGTCGGTGCAATCAGGCACAGGGTCAGTTAACCGATCTAGTGTTGGTAAACAGCCGCACCCATCGCTCTCTGCAGTGGTGGAACCCACAAAATGTATCCAAAGGGCAGCTCTTCATCGATCCTCTTCTGCACATCGTGCTAACAGACTCATCTCTCACAGGTTGGGGCGCCCATCTCCACGATTACACAATCCAGGGTCTCTGAGAAAACAAGCACAAACATCTCCACATCAACTATCTAGAGCTTCTAGCAGTATTTCTAGCGCTGATGGCTTTTCAGTCTCATCTCATAGGCAAAGTTGTCCTTGTCTGCACGGAAAACATGACAGCTATGTACTATATACAAGAAAGGCGGGGGGGCACACTCTTCAACTGTTACGCCTCTCTCATAGCATTTGGAGATGGACATTCCATCACAAGATTCATCTTCTAGCAGAGCACCTTCCAGGAGTAAGCAATCCGATTGCCAATCTTCTCAGCAGAAAGAGGCAGCAAATACACGAGTGGGAACTTCATCCCCAAGTTCTCCTTCCATACTTTCAACAATGGGGATTTCCACAATTTGATCTGTTTGCCATAGTGGACAACTCAAAATGCCCAAACTTCACCTCCAGGTTCCCACACCCTCTATCCAAAGGCAATGCCCTATGAATGAATTGCAAAACAGGTGGTATGCTGTTCCTACTAAGTGGTACAGGTAAATGTGTATATATAGAGAGCAATGAAGTGCTCACTTAGGGCAGGAGAAAAATATCCTCCATTCGGAAAAAGACCCTCACACACCCAGTCAGCTAGGTGTCTTGCTTCCTCATTGGGTCTGCTCCTCGTCGGGTCGGCGCTGCAATACCCGATCGGCACTCATGATGGGGCTTTTTAGCAGAGAACTTTTTTCCTGGCCGGTGGGTGCGGTGCGTGTGAGGGCCCTAGTTAGTGTAGATGTGAAAATTGTGAGGCTATAACAGGAATTAGAGGTCCAGTCAGAACAACTTTAATGAACATTGCCACTATCCTGATTAAAAACAACAATGCGCGCACCCCTGCTCTAAGGTTACAGGGTATTGCGCTTTGGAATCATGCCGACATGTTTCTTGTCCTGAGTCAAGTAGACGGCTATTCATCAGGACCGATGTAAGATCTATCCACATTGCCTTGGCGAGATCTATTGTTGTCGGTTTCGTGGCCGAAGGGGGACAGGACTTGTGCACACGCACGTCGTCTCGCCGCGTCTCTCTAGCCTCTAGGACTGCATGTGTAAACATAACTAATGGTATCCACTTTATGGAGCCCATAATTATACAAGAGCTAGATAAAAAATAAATATTACATCACGTGGGTATGCACGGACACTTAAATGCAATACTTGCAGAAATACTACTCGAGGGTACAATGTTCCACCGGTGCAGGGCAGGAAGTGGTTTCTCTAACCCAGAAGGGAAATGCTCGCTCGAAACAGGAAAATGGAACTTGAGTACTTTCCATGAAATGGGTTAAAAAGACCTCAGTTCATGGTTGGAAGAAAAAAAACCCCGAAAAGACCAGACTACGAAAAAATAATTTGAATGTATAACCTTACGCTGCCGACACAACCACAAACCCCCCTTTTCATGAAGAGAAATGGTGCGAGCCCAGGGCAAACATTATCTGCTCTTCATTCGGCCACGCTTCACACAGGTGTCTAGGGGCGGACAGAGCAGTCCCGGGCAGATTACAGCAGGGGAGGCTGCCCGGGCAGATGACGGAACAAGTGTAGTAGATTACAGAACGCAAGTGGCAACCTGGGACAGGTTACATAACATGATGTGCACTGGTGCAAAAACGGCGTAAATTAATTTGCACCATGTTTGCAGATTTTGCACCAGTGCATGTTGGGACCATTCACTGAGGGCATGGCAGCAGTAGAGCGCCTTCTCTTTCACAAGCACAACGCTTTCTTCAAAGTTTTTCCCCCTGAACTGCACTAATGTTAAGCCTCTGTTAAATGATCAAGGTGCAAACAGCCATGTTACTTACATTTTTTTTTCATCTTCATGTTTGCCCTGGTTTCCGGACTGCAGTGACAGCAGGCACATCGATGTGCGCATGCTCACACTGCTCACTTCTCAGTTGTGGAGAAGTTAAATGCTAGGTGAGCGTTAGGGGAAGGGAAATCCTTTAGAGAGAGTCATTCATTTTCCCTTTCCTTTTTGAGACCCAGGAGCAGCCACATTGTCGTGGTGTCACCAGGGCTGTAAGTGGAAGCTTTTTCAATATTCTATACATACATAGTTGCTGCTTATTTATCCTATGCAACTAACAACCATTGACAAAGCCAATAGTCGTGAATTGTTGTAGGTATTATGTTACTTGTATCATAGATCTGGATGTAATGGCAGAAACACCAAATACAAGTCGGGTGGCACACTATACTAAGCACAGATTTTTAGCTTGTGTTTTTAAGCCATGTCCTTAATTACATTGGCCACGCCCCTTTGAGAGACCCCTCCAGTTTTTTCATCCCACTTAAAGCCCTACGTCTCGCCATATTGATATAACTATGTAGCTTTCTCCTCCTGCATGTTTCCTCATGGACCTCGTGTCACTCATCAGCTCGTGCCTGCACTATCTGAAAGAAACACGTTAGTTAGATTCCTTACCTTAGAATATCCCCAGGCGTCCGGCTGGATCCGGAAAGATTTTTCGTCAGCAATACCCTTGCGCGTCGCTAGGCGTCGTTTGCGGCTCCGCGTCCGTCGTCGGCGTCGTGATCGCTGGGATGACGTCGTCGGAGTACTTAGACGCTGCCCTCGTGCACATCAGTTCTTCTTTTTCTGCGCCAGTAAGCACAGTTCTGGGAAGAGCATACCCTTTAGTCAATTTTTGACTAACTTTTTGGACTTTTTTGGTCTCTTCTTTCGAGTCGACCTCAACTCCTGGTGCCGGTAGGGATGCCCGGTTTCAAGCTGTGTGACGCCCGTCACCGACTGATGTCGGTCACGGATCACCACCGTCAGTGTCTCTACGGCCTTAGGGCCGACCATGATGACCAGTCGTTCCCGACTGCCGGGGCTTGACCTCGAAGGCTAGGCGGGAGCGGTCCCGCAAGCTTCTTGAGATCTGGGATCGAGAGCAGAAGTCATCACCGCTCGTCTGGTTCAAAGTCCTCGCATTCAAGTAAGTCGAGGCACAGTAAGAAGTCGTCGAAGAAGCGACATCGCTCTTCTGACTCCCCTCGCCGGTCGCGCGACTCGGCTGAGGGCTCGGGTGGCACCATCCGCGCGGCTCCGTCGGAGCCGCAGGAGTCTCATCCGGCTCCATACCCTCCGGTCCCTGATCCTAATGCGACTCCGGGCGAGATTCGGGACTTCCTCGTTGCCATGAGGAGTCTCGCTCCGCCGTTGAGGCCTGCCGCGCACCTTAGGGCCCCGCCTGGGAGGCCTAGCGAGCCAGCGGCTTTGGTCCCGGCGCTGTCGTCGACCTCGGTCCCGGCGCTGTCGTCGACCTCGGTCCCGGCGCTGTCGTTCACCTCGGTCCCGGCGCTGTCGTCTACTTCGTTCCGACGCCGCAGGTCCCCGTGGGATTCAGGCCTGGATCCCGGTCGACGCCGGTGGACCTTACAACCCCTCCGCCGGTGCCGCCCCCGGCGCCGTCTTCGGACGAAGTAGTCCCCAGTTTTAGCCTTGGTCCGGGGTCGGAGCGGCGCAGTCTCCGGCGCCGATGGATGAGCATTTCATCTACCGCCCGGCTCCGTCCTTTCTGCCTGTCTACCAGGAGACGGATGACGGGGACGACTGGGAGGGGTCTAAGGACCCTCTGGCACAGCAGTGCCAGTTTAGTCAGGACTGGGCAGACTAGCTGGGGGATGCCAGTGGTCTTGACACTTCGCCTGACACTGGCTTCATCTCTCCTCCCTTGGTGGCTACGGAGGACGGTGCAACCTATTCTGTGGTGCTGCACAGGGCTGCCGAAGCCCTTCACCTGGAGCTCCCTGCAGCGGCCGTGAGGACTAACCTCCTCACTGAAGTGCTTCAATCGCCAGTAAGCTCTTCGGAGCCTCTACTGCAGTTCAATGAGGCACTCACTGACGTTCTGATGGGCACCTGGTCCAAGCCCTCCACAGTCACTCCTATGGACCGGAAGGTGGCCCGGCGCCACCTCCCTGCTCCGGGCGACCCCAGCTTTCTGTCAGTGCACCCCACCCCTGAGAGTCTGGTTATCCAGGCCTCTACGTCCCAGACCGCCTTCCCGTCCGCTCCTCCGGGTCAGAAATCCAAAAGGTTGGAACCGTTTGGGAAGAAACTGTTTTTCTCCCTCAGTTTGGGGTTGCGGTCCATTAATACCACGTGCCTTTGGACCGTTACACCCACTCCTTGTGGGATACGGTGGCGGACTTGGTGCCCCAGTGTCCGGAGGAGGCCCGGACATGGCTCGCCCAGGCTCTTGCTGAAGGGCGGGATGCAGCACGGTACTCCATTCGATGTGGGCTTGACACCACGGACTCGCTAGGTAGGGCGATTGCGATGACGGTGGCGATTCGTCGCCATGCCTGGCTGAGATCCTTGAATTTCTCCAGGGATGTCCAGAGCACACTCATGGACATGCCCTTCGATGGCCGTCGCCTTTTTGGCAATAAAGCAGATAGTGCGCTGGAGCGCTTTAAGGACTCCAGGGCTACGGCCAAGTCCTTGGGCGCCTTGGCCCCGTGCCCGCAAACTTCCGCTTTTCGCCCCTTTCGTGGCCAAGGAAGGGGCGGCCCCGCACGTCCGTCTAGCCACAGGCCACACAACCAGCCTGAACGCGGTCGCGGATTCCGCCGAGGCGGACAGGGAGCCGGTCATCCCACATCTGCTCCTGCAGCATCTGCCTCAAAGCCTTCCTAGTCCGAGCTTTCAGACCTATTCCACGCCAGTGGGAGGCAGAGTTCACCATCACCTGCTCCACTGGCGTACCATCACGTCGGACAGGTGGGTGCTGCAAATCGTCCGAAGGGGCTACTCCCTCCCCTTCGAGGCGACCCCTCCAGCCATGCCACCGCAGTACCACTGCATGTCGGGGGATCACTTACAACTTTTGCAGGAGGAAGTTACGGCCCTCCTGGCCAAGGGGGCCATCGAGCGCGTTCCTGGCCCAGAAGTAGGTCGGGGTTGTTACTCCCACTACTTTCTGGTTCCCAAGAAGGGCAAAGGGGGCCTACATCCTATCTTGGACCTCGGGAGCGTCAAAGCCTTCCTCCGGAAGGAGAAGTTCAAGATGCTCACCTTAGCTCAGGTTCTGGCTGCCCTAGACCCTGGAGACTGGATGGTAGCATTGGACTTGCAGGACGCGTATTTCCACATCCCCGTCCTGCCGGCCCACCGGCGTTACCTGCAGTTCACGGTAGGCCAAGAGCACTTTTAGTTTACTGTTCTCCCCTTCGGCCTCACCAGTGCCCCTCGGGTGTTCACGAAAGTGATGGCGGTGGTTGCAGCTCATCTGCGCAGATTAGGGGTTCCAGTCTTCCCCTATCTCGACGGCTGGTTGTTGAAGGCAGGCTCGCCCCAGGCAGTCGTCTCCCACCTCCAGACTATGGCCGACCTCCTGCATTTGCTGGGGTTCTCCATCAACGTGCCGAAGTCGCATCTGAGTCCCTCCCAGAAGCTTCTTTTCATTGGAGCGGTTCTGCACTCTGCGCTGTTTCGGGTCTATCCTCCAGAGCAGCGGGTTCGGGATATTCAGGCTCTGATTCCGATCTTTAAAGCCTTTATCCAGAGTTTCGGTCAAGATGGTCCTGCGGCTGCTGGGTCTAATGGCCTCCTGCATCCTGCTGGTACATCACGCCAGGTGGCGGATGCGGGCTCTGCAGTGGGACCTGAAGTTCCAGTGGGCTCAACATCGGGGCAACCTGTCCGACCATGTCCTGATCTCGGAGGGCACTGCAAGACAGTTGCAGTGGTGGCTCACGACCGCGATTGGGTCAGTGGCAGATCCTCTTCCTACCCCAACCGGAGCACGTAGTGGTGACGGATGCGTCCCTCCTGGGATGGGGGGGGTCACATGGGAGAGGCGGAGATCAGAGGCCTCTGGTCTCCGGCGGAGTCCTGGCTCCATGTCAACCTATTGGAGCTACAGGCGATCCGGCTTGCACTGAAGGCATTCCTTCCCTCTGCACGGGGAAGTGTAGTGCAGGTGTTCACGGACAACACCACTGCCATGTGGTATTGCAACAAACAGGGCGGGGTGGGGTCGTGGACCCTTTGTCAGGAGGCTCTGCGTCTCTGGACATGGCTGGAACATCAGGGCATCACCCTGGGGGTTCAACACCTGGTGGGCTCTCTGAACGTCAGGGTGGACGAACTCAGCCGCCGGTGCATGATGGATCACCAATGGCGTCTGAACTCGGACGTGGCGCAAGGCCTCTTTCGGCAATGGGGAGAGCCTTGGTTAGATCTATTCGCCACCGAAGAGAACGCGCAATGTCATCAGTTCTGCGCGTTGGAATTTCCAAGGCGGCACTCACTCGGAGACGCTTTTCGTCGCGAGTGGAGTTGCGGTCTGTTATAAGCCTTTCGGCCTATACCACTTCTGCCCAGAGTGCTGAAGAAGATCAGGCGCGACCGGGCCCAAGTCATCCTTGTGGCTCCGGATTGGGCACGAAGATACTGGTATCCCGAGCTACTCAGACTGTCAATCGATCCCCCGATTCGACTGCCTCTTCAGGAAGACCTTCTGTCGCAGCAGCAGGGGACGGTCCTCCACCCGAGCCTGTCTAGCCTCCACCTCCATGCGTGGAGATTGAGCGGCAGCAGTTGATGCCATTTGACTTGCCTCCTGAAGTCTGTGATGTCATTCTGGCAGCCAGGCGTCCCTCCACTAAAACGGTATGCACCTGCAGGTGGAACAAATTTGTGGCATGGTGCACAGCAAAGGCTGTGGATGCCCTTTCTGCCCCTCTTTCTGAAGTTCTCCTCTTTCTTCTTTCCCTGGCCCAGCAGGGTTCTGCTCTGGGCACCCTCAAGGGATATCTTTCAGCTGTTTCTGCCTTCGTACGGCTTCCTGATCAGCCTTCTCTTTTCAAGTCCCCTGCTGTTGCTAGATTCTTTAAAGGCATTACTCACATGTTTCCTCCTGTCCCTTTCGTAATGCCTCAGTGGGACTTGAACCTGGTGTTAACCTATCTAATGTGCGCTCCTTTTGAGCCACTTCATAATTGTCCTCTTCGTCTTCTGACTCTTAACACTGCTTTCCTGGTTGCCATCACCTCTGCCAGAAGAGTGAGTGAGCTCCAGGCTCTTTGTTCTAAACCTCCTTTCCTCTCTGTCCATCCGGACAAGGTTGTCCTCAGGACTCGTCCTTCCTTTCTCCCTAAGGCGGTTACTGCCTTTCACATCGACCAGTCTGTTACATTGCCCACCTTCTTTCCTCCTCCGCATCCCTCGAAAGAGGAAGAGAGGCTCCACCGTCTGGACCCAAAACGTGCGCTCTCCTTCTATCTGGACCGCACGAAACCGTTCCGGGTGGACGACCAACTCTTCGTTGTCTTCCCCATTTGCCCTGAGCAAGTGACCAGGAGCCCAGCTCCCACAGCCGCCGTGGCCTGCTAGTCAGCAGCCACCAACCAAGGCCCCCCTGCCTCCCATAGGATTACATTGGGCCTAACTTACTCTGCACCCGGCTGCCCCTGCGCCGCTGAGGGTGTAACAACTCTACCTACCTGACCCTGGGAGACCCCTGAGTCTGTGCCCAGAACCTTAACTCTTCCAGTCGAGTACTTACCCAAAAGCCGATAACTCACTTTTCTCCATAGGGTAACATTGACTGGTTTCGTCTAAAATTTCTTCTAAGTGTGGAGTTTCTAAAACTTAAAATATTCACCAAAGATCAGCCGAGTAACGAAAACGGAAATACTCACCTGCTTTTAGGAGAGATCCCAGTGCTGAATCTTGGTGCCCAGCACTGACCCTGAAAAATATTCACAACCGTACTTACCAGTAACCCAATTTTCTTCCTTAGGAAACCATTGACCGTTTTTCTGTGAAATTTTTTCTAAGTGTCGATTTTTGCAAACTTTAAATATTCTTTAAAAATCGTGCTAACTGTGAAAACGTAATTACTTACCTGTTTTAGATAGAGATCCCAGTACTGAGTCTAGGAGCCCAGTACTGGATTACAAAAGTAACGAGAACCTACTTTACCTGCAACTTGAATTTTCTTCCATAGGGAATCATTGACTGTTTTTCTATGAAATTTCTTCTGTGTCAACTTTTAAAATAGCTAAATATTGCCTACAAATCACAACAGTAACTAAGTCGGCAAAAATGTTATCACTTGTTTCTAAGAACTGTCACAGGACTGAATCAAGGATCCAGTCCTGGAGTTACAAAAGTAATCCTGAAAGTAATCTATTGCAAATAACTTAAAACTTCCATTGAGCTGAATGCATTATTGTGTTTGAAATTGTGTTGCCTATTGCAACAACCTGTAACCAGTATTTACAAAAGTCAATTGCATATTGCAAAAGTATTTACCTAAAACATCTCATTCTGAGAAAGTATATTTTAATACCTACTGTTGGTTCTAAAATAAAACAGACATATATTTTTATATAAACCATTGGCCTAGAGTTCAGTTATTGAGTGTATGAGACCATTTGCTGACTGAGTGTGTACAACAAATGCTGGTCAAAGAAGAGTACAGAAAGAAACTGAGGTCTGGGGACGGGAAGAAATCGCAATAAACAATTGTGAAGTACAGGTGGTCAACCTTTCTTCCAAACCACTTACCAACGACATGATTTCTTTACTCAGCAAAGGCCTTAACTTCAGGCCACACGAACAGGTTAGACCCTTGTAGTGCTAAAATAGATCTTTTCAGATTCATTAGGGGACTGAAACTTAGGAAACACTTCTCAGGGATGCCTTTTGCTAATGACAACTTAACTACCTTACACTTTGACAACCGCTCTAATTACCAAAGCATCAATGATCTCAAAAACACCCACCTACTACTCTCTCTGACTGATGCGGATGATCCTCCTAACACCTTGGATGATCTTTTTCATGATCTAGATATTGACACCAACCAAACCGTCATCAGTGGTCTCAAAGTCAAGTCCAAATGGACACCTACCCTACCAGGTGGCAATCCGGTAGACACCTTTTACAACCTAGGACATTGACAAACAAGAAAACAAACTGAGTAAAAAGAAACCCAATCATTGGGACAACCTCTCTAGAAATGAACCGTTAGCCCTCAACTCCCTTTCTTCCGACCCCGATATCATCATCAGGGAGGCTGATAAGGGTGGCAACGTGGTTGTCATGAACAGATCCGATTACCATAACGAAATATTGACTCAATTACATGACGATACATGCTATGAACTCATCCACCAAAACCCCATGGGACCCCTCTCCATCCTTATTAACAAACATCTTAGCGACTGGCAGTCTCTGGGTCTTATCAACGAAGATGAAGCACTCTACATGAAGGTATCCAACCCCACTTTCCCATGGCTATATACCCTCCCTAAGATTCACAAGCAAGCCACTTTTCCTCCAAGCAGACCCATCGTGTCTGGCATTGGAGGTCCCACTGAGAGACTTTCCCGATACGTTGACCTTTTTTTTAACCTCATGGTTAAAAATCTTCCATCATTTATCCAGGACACCAAACATATCTTGAGTGTCCTTGCTGACCTACAATGGCAACCTGGCATGATTATGGCCACTCTGGACGTTGTATCACTTTACACTTCTATCAAACCCAACCTGGGCCTACAGGCAGTTACTAAATCCCTGCACAATCGACCTGCGACTCTCTGGCAACACACCAACATGTTGATCTCTATGATGGACATCATTCTTAACAATAATGTGTTCATGTATGAGAAACAATGGTACAGACAATTTAAGGGCGTACCTATGGGTTCTAAATTTTCACCGTCTTTCGCCAATCTGTACATGGGTGCTCTTGAATCAGAATGGATTTGGGGTAACAAAGGTGCACAATGGACGGACCACATCATCTACTGGGGGAGGTACATTGACGATTGCCTCCTCCTCTGGTCCGGTTCCCAAGAACTTTTACTGGGATTTTTTGACCACCTGAACATTCACTACATGGACATGGGATTCACATGTCACTCTAGCACCACCAGAATCACTTTCCTTGACGTAGAACTTTACATAAAAGACAACACACTCCACAGCCGATTATTTCGCAATGCTGTCCTGCACGCTGAGAGCTCCTATCCTCGACACCAAATTGACAACATTCCATATGGGGAATTTGTCCGGGCTAGAAGAAATAGCAGTGAGGAATGTGAATGCAATGACTGCATCAACGACATGGGAAAGAGATTTACCAATAGAGGCTACAACCCCAATATCATCCAGAAAGCTAAAATGAAAATTGCCAAGGTGGATAGGGGATCCACACTGAAGATAAAAGAACGTCACACCCCCACTACTCAACCCGTCAGGCTGATCATGGACTTCAACAACATGAGTTTCAGTGTTTAAAAAAAAAAAGCCTTAACAAACATTGGAATGTACTTCTAGCGGACAAAACCCTCAAGGAGGCAATCTCCCTTAAACCTCAGATCATGTACAGACGTGGTAGAAACCTCAGGAACAGATGGAGTCCTACAGTTCCTCATGTGACCAAAAGTACTACATGGCTGACTCCCCACACCAAAGGTTTTTTCAAGTGCGGCTGCTGCGGAGTCTGTAAATGGGCACGCCATGGGACCAGAAACTTTGAAGGT
The DNA here is from genome assembly GCF_964204655.1 of Triturus cristatus. NCBI lineage: Eukaryota > Metazoa > Chordata > Amphibia > Caudata > Salamandridae > Triturus > Triturus cristatus. The sequence continues at coordinate 678,012,428 of NC_140579.1, read as the reverse complement.
CTCAACAAACAGAACTACATCATCAACCACAACATTACTTGGAACTCTACATTTGTCGTCTATATCCTGGAATGCACCTGCAAAAGTCGATATGTAGGTAGCACCATTAGACCCTTAAAAGAACGCATAAGTGAACATGCTAGAGCTATCCATCAACAGGATGAACGTTACCCAATGGCTTTACACACGGCATCCTGTTCTACACAGGGCCCTCACAAGAGATTCCAGTTTTTTGGAATTGATGTTACAGAAGACAGCCTGAGAGGAGGTAATCGGGAACTCAATTTGAGACGTCAAGAGGTCACATGGATCATGCGCCTTCATTCCGTCAAACACGGCCAGAACTCTGATCACGAGCTCCAATATTTTTTAGGATCATAATCCTCTTGTTTTGCTTTTTTCTTTTCCATTCCTTCATTCTACTCTCACAAATTTTGGAGTTTTTTGTCTGCATATATACAATTTTTACTTTCATAGTTGTGAATTTATGTTTAATATTGTTCTCTTGCTTTGTACTACCCAGCAGTCAATATATTCTTTATAAATGTGTAGATCTCCTCTTGTTCACTTGATGAGTGCATTACAGATGGTTTGTTGTTTTTCTTTTCTTTCCATTTTCTTTAATTTTCCCATGTAATGGCTTTTTCCTATTCATTACAGGGTCACCTCCGTTCATTACATTGTACCCATCAATTTGTACATTTTTTCTTTGTACCCCTCTTTATGACTTGTGTTGTGTCTCAAATTAGCCCTTGCTGTACGATTTCACTCACAATCATCATTGACTACTTGTACTTTAATATATTCGAAGTGTGATTCACCTCGTAACCCTTTTGTTTCTGCTTCTTTCTCTCTCTGTTTCTACTATACTCACTTCCGGTTTACAGCCACTCAGAGCTCTAGCTTTTTTTCACCCTTTCCCCGCCCCTCGCTGCTCCTTCATTAACGTCAATTCCCATTCCTGCTCCTTCCACATCCGGACTCAGTCACGTTCACTTCTTCGGCCGGAACATGAAGGTAAGCGCCACTTAGAGGCTCCCTAGTATCCATTTTACCTATCTGATAGTTTTTGAACCCAGACTTATTACGTCCTTCCTTTCCTACCCTTTTTTAGATCCTTGAGTGACGGCTGCACCCGCCCGTTCACTTCCGTGTGCTACCGAGGGTTTGACTGATTTGTCTTCCCTGTGTGCGTCTTGTTATCCTTCACTGCCTCCACTGGCTTTTTCTCGTTTCAATTGTGACCCGATCTGACCGTTTAGATTTTTTAACCGGTCCCACAGTGAGTCTGTGTCTCCCCCCTCCCTCCCTCATTTTTTCTGACCTGCACCCATTTCGAATCCTTGTCACTTCATTCCCCCCCCCCCCCCCTTTTTCTTCCCCACAGATTGTTTGCACCTTTATTTACCTCAGGTATTTACATTTTCTTCGGCATTGCCGCTAGACCCTATGATGGTTCTTCCCTCTACGCATGCTTATCGTTGTAGCCGGATTGTCTTTTTCCAAGTCTTTCTCTCCCTTTTCTTCCTCTCTTCGTTTTTTTAATAATCGTGCCAATCTGCTTTGTTTTCACCTGATCAGAAATATTGGAATACGCTGTTAGCATTACTACCTCTATACTACCCTTTGATTAATTTCCGCGTGTGTAGAATATCTTCTGCATAACCCCTTTTTTTTTTTTTTTTAACTAAGCCACAGTGCGAATATTGTGATATTTTTCCGTTCCAGTAGCTCTATTTGTGCATATTTGTTTGTTTCTCATTGCCTTTAGTTTCTTTTTACTTTTATGTACCCTTTTGCACGCACGCACGTACCACCACAGTTTTTATCTCTTGACTTTTTTCATTATTCCTTCTTGGCAATTGTTTAACCTTTATGATGATTTACTAAACCATTACCTTTTTTCTGTCTCTAGTAATGTTGAAAATTACTATGGTTATTTTGTTTTCGCTTTCTTTTTCCGGAGCCTTCTACTCCCACATCACTACAGGTTCTATCCTCTCTTCTTGCGTGTTGAGTCGCTTGTTGACTTTATTGATACTTTCATGTCGTTTTATCATGTTCTTTTCACTTCTATCCATAGGGTTTCCACTCTCACGGTGTTGTGTATTTTTTCGGCGCACTACACTTCTTGTTTTATCGTTCTTGTTACTTGACATTGCGTTGTACTTGATTATATCATTTTGTTATCCCCAGCCCTGAAGAGTCACGGGTGACTACCCGTTTGACGAAACGCGTGTCGGCTGGTCTTTTCTTTTGATGTTTTTTCTTCTGATGAAGGTCAAAAATATACCTCACCCAAAAGAATCGCCTTGTGTCCTTGGTTTTTGGCATCTTGTTCATATTTCCATTTATGCTTGAACAAATACTACGTTTGTCACAGACTCTGTTAATACTCATACAACGTGTGAACAGGACTTGTTTGTTTTAAATGCTTTACACTGTCCTCTGATACTGCCTTACTGCTCGACCAAGCTACCACTTTAGAGAGTAAGGTTATATCTAACTTAAGCCTCTGCCAAACCTCTGGAGACTGTGGACTCTGCACACACTGTACCTATTTGGGAACAGTATATACAGAGCCACTTTCTCACAGCAACCACAGGTGTCATTGCGTAGATTCCATGAAACGGGGGTGTGAGGGAAGCAAACGGCATTGGGAGGGAGGGGCTAAAGGTAACGGGACAAAGAGGATAATTAAGAACAGGGGAGAGAACGGCCGCATCGGCCTTCAAGTAAAGCTGGGATCCTGGCGCCCGCCACGAATTACATGACGAGCCGATGCGGAGAGAGACCGGCTCGGGGGATCTGATATGGCACTCTTCAGCCGCACAGGTGACCCCTTGCTCAGTCACAAAGACTGCTCGTGTACACAAATCAAACAAGCATTTGCAATGCAATAGGTCTCGCTTTTACGCGAGTTTAAGCTATTGGCATTGTAAATGACAATACCTTTTATTTATGTTTTAATAAGCAAAGAGAGCTCAACAGCACCCAGGGTCAAGCCGCCAGAGCTTGTGATACTGCATGATGATCAACGTTCTTTAGAACCAGCGTAATGTAAGAAGGGAGAAGCCTTTACTTCCCGCTGACTCTGTGGACCATGTTCAGTTCCTAGGAAGAACGCAGCGTGAGGACTAAGATTGTTCCCATCATCACATACCGCTTGGACTTGGCGGTACATAACTATTAACAGCGTGTAGAGGCGTTGCTGGCATTTGTATTTTTATTTTCGTTTCGCTGCTGTTGTAAACAGAGTATAGAATTATTTTTTAGTTTGTGTTTGAAGACTGCTCAGAAAAAGCATTTGACTCCATCGGCAACATCCGTTATTGAGTGTTTGAACTTTGTGAATATTGGGGGATCTCACATCTTGCTTACCTGCCGCACTTCTTTGCTCCCTGGACTCCGCAAACGCCGCCACTTTTTTAGCCTGCATCCCTGGTGGGACGAGGGTCCCAGGGGCACCGCGGACACTCCAGCACAGCCTACCTCGCTCCATACACTCTGGGGGGAACCCCCAGAGTGCAGTTCTCCTGCTACAGCTGCCGCTAGTGAGGGGGAGGCGGGGCCAACACGCTTATAGCGCAGCCTCTCCCCCCGCGGCGTGGGGGATCTTGCATCTTGCTTACCTGCCGCACTTCTTTGCTCCCTGGACTCCACAAACGCCTACCTCGCTCCATACACTCTGGGGAGAACCACAACCCCCAGAGTGCAGTTCTCCTGCTACAGCTGCCACGAGTGAGGGGGAGGCAGGGCCAACGCGCTTATAGCGCAGCCTCTCCCACCGCGGAGTGGGACGCGCGCGGGACGTAGCCCGGACCAAGGGCGGGCCCATCTGTGCCTGTCAGGAACTGGCAGAGACTGACCTGGGCCACCCCCCTGATACCTGGACACTGATAGTTTGTGTGGTAAGCTTAAATACTGGCATCAGAGGCTGTACTATTAGAGTGGGTCTTGTGCACTATTGAGAAGGTCTGTTCCTATATTGTTACAACAATCTGTTGTTAGTCCTCGCCAAAATTATGAGTAAACGCAAGGGCCCTGCTGCCACGCTGGATGCCTTTATCGTTGGGGCAGAGACCTTACTAAATCACGAGTTACAAATAGCAGAAAGGCGCTTATCCCTTCATTCCGCTAACCTTCCCATAAACAGGCAATTGTGTACTCCAAAATTGATAGATTCCCCGCAAGTACTACCGTTAAGACCCATAACAACGGTCCTAAATGAGGCATCCCCACCCAATATTTCTATCTCTTCTCCATCTGTGGTACAAGATGAAATAAATAACACAACCAGTCCTGATATGGTACCCAGACTTCGGAAACAAAGATTGATAGTAGGGAATAAAGGGGAAGATCAACGGGCAAAAAAAAGAGCTAATCCCGTTATAAGGAAAACCAAGGCAAAGAAAGTAGAGAGGACTGCCCAAGTGGCAAAATTAAACTTTAACTTAGATTCACAAATGGTAAATAAAAAATCGATTTGTACACAGACCGAGGCCAACTACAATCTGGATCACTTGCAAGCATAAGAATTTACCAGGAATATGGAGCGAATTATAAAAACGTCCCTAGAATCTGTGAAAGAGGCTATGCTAATTCAGATCGAGGAGCGCATGAGTGAGAATTTAAGGTATTTGAAGGGAAAATAGAACAGCTGAATACTGTTATAGGGCACTTAAAGTACAGTAATGACCCTATTTGTCCCACTGCTCAGGAGGGAGGGTCACAGCTAATACAACACCATTTACCAATACAACTTTTATCGCAAGTGGAGGGCCGGGCTACATCTGATATAGGTAATGCATGTACCAGGTGTAATGTCTCTAAGGATGTCCCTATTACAAATTTTCATAACATAGCAAATAACAAGGCAGGTATAACTGAGGGTGGGACACAGGCCACCGACGGAAATCGAGGGAGCCTTGCTGACAGACCAGACGAACGACTCTTCCCTGATAGACCAGGCACTCGTTCTGGGAGGGCAATGACATATAGCCCAAAATGTACAGACTTAATACCAAATAGCGATGTCTTACAGCAACCCCCGCCTCATGTACCTACGTGCTAATTTTAGCTGGAGTCCCAGTTCTAAGAAGAGATCAGAAAGAGACATGGTCCAACCTAAGGAATAAAATAGTTGATTGGCTATCAAAATTCAAAAATTTAACTCCCTAAATACTGAAGACATTCTTATGGTTCGCAGGGTAGGGTGGGTGGGAGAATCCAGAAAGAATATAAATGGTGACTGTGTGGTAATAAACTTTAGACGCCCCCAGATGGTTCGAAATATACTAAACATTAAAGAGGAGACCTCACTTAGGAATACCCGTGTGTGCGCACTTCCGCTAGGTTATTTTTATAGACCGCCTTTCAGAAATAGCGCCATTGACGCAGACACTTTGGTTCCACTTTCAAACAGATTTGAGGGATTGTCACATCTAGATTATAAAGATTGACAACAAAAGCCTCCGCAATACTGTGTAAATGCTTTGGCAATCCCTGAGACGAATGACTCAATGGCTCTGCCATCAGCTATAGATACACATAGAGCAGAAGCTTCTCAGCTTGTGATATCAATTGCTGGGATAAATGAACCATCCAAACAGGAGGGAGTAGGGAATACCCAAAGCCCACAAGCCTCTTGCTTTGAGGCGCACCCAGTCAGTCTAATAGAAAGCTATGTGTCTACTTTGCCTAATGGAAACACGGGGAACGGGCTATTGTCTACTATAGAATTGGGTAAGCATTTGTAAGTATGTCTTACCTCCTGGAATATAGCAGGACTAAAAAGGAACTTAACTGACATGGCATGGAACGAATATATAGAGAAGAGCGACATTTCTCTCCTACAGGAGACTTGGTCGCTGGAAACCCCCCATAGTGGGCTTTAAGACGTTTAGTGTGGACGCAAGTCCGTCAGTTAAAGGTAGGCCTTCGGGGGGCTTGGTAATATGGATAAGGATTACCTTGGAAATTGACATCCCTCCTTTAAATATCCCATCTAAAGATATGGTGGGCTTAAAATTGGTAACACGGGATGGCGATGCCCTATAGGTAATCAATATCTATAATAGGCCAAGTCCTGCCAATAAAGAATCGTCAGTGATAGAACAGCTTGATTCCTTTTTAGATACACTAGGGCCCAAACCTAGTGTAATAGTTGGTGGCGATTTCAACTGCAACTTTGAACCTGTAGTGGGCTTTGGTAACCTCCTTGAGGACGAAGACATGGCAAATAATATTCCAGTCATAGAAAGTGGTAGGGAGGTAAGGTGTACTGTAGCAGTCGCTCAAATTTTGAAACTCACAATGGGTCACAGTTTGAGCATGCAACGCCCGTCTGCCTTCCGATAGACCAAATGCATATACATTCTGTAGAGGCAGCTCCTGGAGTAATATAGACTATATACTGGTGTCGATAGAACTCTGGCCACACGTTCTGGACTCAAAAATAGACTCCAGAATGGAGAGCGATCACCGTCCTCTACAGCTGACATTAACACCAAAGCCATTTTTATCCACTTTAGTGGGCAAAAAAGATGCTAGTATTATTGAGGACGATATTATAATAACTAACAATCGACGAGCTGTAAAGTGGCCGTATATTCTAGGGAATCCACAATCTATGATAAGTATCTATACCATCTTTGCAGATACTATTACACCTTTTTTTAAACCTCCCAGTAGATAAAATTTCAATGTTAGACTTACACACCACTATGGTGGATGCTTTAACTCCGGTTGTAAGCAATTTACCCAAAGCGAGAAATGCAGGAGTCAACTATCGGAATGACCTTGGAAATCCCTGGTACAACAAAGACTGCCGGGTAGCTAAGACAGAGCTTATCCAGGCAATTAAAAGTAATAATTTAACTATAATAAGGGAAAAAAGATATAATCATAAGCGAGCACTTGAAAAAGCAAAGAAAACATGGGATGATGATATCTGGACGGGTCTAATCAGTGTGGCCAAGTCCAAGGACCAGACAGGTTTCTGTAGTTTGATAGCGAAAGGGAATAAAACAGGAAGGACCCCTAAAGATTTATTTCTTGATGAAAATACTTGGGTTGCCCACTTTTCTCATCTTTATTCAGAAACCAACTGTGAGCAATTTGTGCTAACTAAAGATATTGAGACCACTGCAAAGGCTGCCAACTTGCATTTTAGTTTAAAAGAAACAATACAGGCAATTGAGGCAGTTCAAGCAGGGAAAGCTCCAGGACCTGACAAAATTCCTGGAGATTTATTAAAACACGATATCGGTGTCTGGGGACCATATATAAACTATCTTTGCAACCCAATAGTTGCATTTACACCGATACCGGAAACATGGAAAGGGGCAGAAATTGTTAAAATTTTTAAAAAAGGTAATCGATATGATCCAGCAAACTATCGCCCCATTAGTTTGATTGATATCATACAAAAAAAGTTTGCTAGGCACATTTTAGGTAGACTGAGTGGATTGAAGAGGTCAAAATACTTTCAAGATAACAAGCTGGGTCCAGAAAAAAACCCAGCACTATTGACCAAGTTTTAGATTCACATGTATATGCTGATAATACATAAACCTAAGAAAGGGTAGCTCATACATCGCCTTTGTGGATTTAAAGGCAGCATTCGATTTGGTACCCCGGAACCAGCTGTGGGATTCATTGAAATGCTTAGGGGTGCCACTCGAATTGCTTGTACAAATAATAAGGCTCCATGATGGGAACTTTGCTAAAGTAAGATGGGGGCCTAGGGGAGAACTTACTAACACAATACCAGTGAGAAGGGGTGTATTGGCACCCACCCTCTTATCACTTTTTGTAAATGATATCTCCCAATATTTAGAAGGCTGTAATAACGACTCGCCAAAGTTGGGAGGTAAAGTGGTACCAGCATTACTATTTGCTGATGATACCATTTTAAGCTCGCAAACCCCAAAAGGACTGCAGTGTTTAATGGATTCCTTTTATATGTATTGCATTAAGAAAGGTCTCGAAATCAATTCCAGCAAAACTAAATACATGTCAATAAATCCACACAGATCTTTTAAAAAGAATTTAGTGCTAAATAATCAGAAATTAGAGTATGTGCAAAGTTTCAATTACCTAGGCATCACATTAGACACCAAATTGAGCTGGAAGCCATAACTGGAAAAAAACTGGTTAATCGTGCTCCAAAATTCAACCCCTATTCTGAAGAAACATGGGGCGAGTATCTCGAAAGCAGTTTCACCTCCTTTAGAGGTATTTAAATACAAAGCCTAATCAGCCGCTCTATATGGAGCAGAAATATGGGGGCCCTATTGTATTTGAATTGGGAGAAAATAACTTCTTTCGGAAATTATTAAGCCTCCCAAATAGGACAACCCTGATTCCGGCTGTTATGGATCTCAACATTAAACGAACCGATCACCATGCTCTATTACGACCTCTTTTATTCTGGGTGAGGATCTGGGCAACCCCAGAGTTATTGCACTACAAAGAAGGTCTAGAGGAGATCATGAAAATTGATCAAAGTAAGGACATCCCATGGCTTAAACATGTGACAACGTGGTTGAAGAAGCTAGGCCTATCGCACTTTTGGGAAGAATCATCCCAGTTGACCATGGTGTGTAAGAAACTATTAAAGTCTTCCTTTTGGGCCCATATTAACAACAACGTGTTACATAGTTCTAGCTTGGGATCTTTAACATCAAGATTTCTCCTCTACAAAGATGTAGCACATTTTGAACCCTTTCTAGATGAGGTAAGTCCACAATTAGCAAAATCCTTGTTTTTGAAATTTAGATATGGGGTCCTCCAGACAAACGCTAATAAATCTAGATGGGGTAATAACTATGGAGATAGTAGCTGTGATTAGTGCGTGTTATGCACGAAAGAGGTCAAGAAAAATAACTTACACATTATTTTTCTGTCCCTCATATGATATATGATATCCCTAGGAAAAGCTGGATTAAACCAGTTTGCAAAAATTTGAATGTTAGACATTGTAGAGAGGCAGAACGTATACTTAAAACAGACACGTCACAATTGGTTGTCTTTAGTGTAAGTAGATTTTTATTTAATGTGAACCTTATAAGAGCTAAAATTGGATTGAATCTATAATAGCCAATATCATACAATTACAGCGTATGGTTTAAATGTTTTTATTGAAAGATAGCTCAAAGAACATCAGGACAAAGAACATACAGTGAGACCCGAATTCCCCTTACAATGCTAGAACAACCATCTGGGTCTTTGTCATTCTTCTGTTACCCGAAGTGTGCTCTAACTGAATGATCATTTACTAGACCACAACTTGCAAATATAAACCCCCATTTCCCACCAAACCCCCCCCCCCCCCCCCCCGATTAACTCAGCCCCCCCGCCTTCCTTCAAGCCCCTTCCCCTCCTCCCGCGCTCCACAGCACGCCCAAGGCCCCGCCAGGTTTAATGTCCGTCCCCATCGGAATTCTCTGCAATACGTAACAACCTTAAATATCGGGGACACGTAACTTCCCTAAACTCCGAGGATAAGAGTGATAAAAAGGGCTTCCACAGATCCCTGCATCTGTCTCCCTCCCCAGCCAAGGTTAGCGCCAACTTTTTCATACCCAGGACATCATACAATCGGTGGAGCCATCCCACAAAGGTCGGCAGATGAGGCGTGCGCCAGTGTGCAAGTATATTTTGTATAGCAGACCCCAGCGCGATGGCTATCAATCTGCCTCTGTGGGAGCGTAATGGGTTTGTCAGAGGGTTGGGCAGACCCAAGAGCACATAAGCGGGGAAGCGCGGTATCTCTGTCTCGAAGTGCTTGTCCACTTCATCCAGCACCAGTTTCCAATAAGGTTGGAGGTGTGTACAGTCCCACAATAGGTGCGTAAGGCTACCCAGTTGACCGCAACCCCTCCAGCATGTCGCCTCCCTAGAGTGGTCCATCGCATGTAAGCGCTCCGGCGTATAATACCAATATGTCACTACTTTTGTGAGGGTCTCCGTGAGCCCCATGTGATAAGCCGAATGTCGTGCCCTGTAATAGATGCCCTCCCATTCTTTATGAGTCGGGGGTCTTCCCAGTTCTCGTTCCCATCGGAGCCTGTGCGCATTGTATGTGTGTTTGTGTTTAATCTGCAACTGTTTATAAAGATCTGAGACTAGGTGTTTGTCTGATGTACGAGTGATAAGCCATCGTTCGTAAGGGGAGAGGAGCCGCTCCGCCCCCGAGCGGACCTGCGGCTGAAGCGCCCAGTGTCGTACCTGCATATACCGTAACCTCTCCACCTCCGGCAGCCCGAAATCCCTCCGCATAGAAGCGAACGAGTTCACCCCCCCCTCTCTCCGTAAACATGACACAAGGACCTACAGCCCGCTGCCTTCCAGCTCGAAAAAGCAGCCTCTTCTAGTCCTGGGGTGAAATCGGGATTGCCTATCAGCGGGGTAAGCGGGGACGGGAACGATGTGTGTCCGTGTGTGAGATTAGTGGCGTCCCATACCGCCAGGGCGACCCGCGTAATACAGGAGGCATATAGGTTAGGTGGCCGATGCGCCTTGCGCAAGAAGGGAATGTCCTCTAGCGGTCGCGCAGCCACCGCCTGATCTTGGAATAGCCAATGCTTCTCGGACTCCCATCTACTCCACTCCACTAAATATCGCAGCGTAGCTGCCCGAAAGAAGAGTCCCAAATCTGGGATCCCCAATCCGCCCGCCTCCGGGGCCAGAACCCCCAGTGCCCGCCGCATCCGCGGTTTCCTCCCATTCCAGATAAACCGAGCCAGATCTGACTGTGTCGCTCGAATCCATCCCACCGGTGGACGGAGAGGTATAGTGCGAAAGAAATGGAGAATCTGCGGGAGGATGTTCATCTTGACCGCCGCAATCCTGCCCAACCACGAGAGGGGATAATGCCGCAATCTGTCGAGGTCCCGGCGGATCCTGTCGCGTAGCTGTGCATAGTTCGTCTGCACTACCTGAGAAAGCGATGGGGCTAATTGGATCCCTAGATAGGGTATCGTGTCCGTTGCCCAACGAATGGGGAGTCGGGATTGCAAATGCTCACGAGTGGACCGCGACAACGACCGATCCAGGGATTTCTCAGCATTCACCTTGAACCCGGCCGCTCGTGCAAAAGCCTCCAATTCTGCCCAGCACGCTGGGAGGGCAGGGCCCGGATCAGATAAGGCCAGTAGTACATCGTCCGCATACAGGCTGATTGTGTGAACGAAGCCCCCGAACCGGATGCCTGTGATCTCTGGGTTCTGTCGCACCCTCTGAGCCAGTGGCTCCATATAGAGGGCAAAGAGAAGGGGGGACAGCGGGCATCCCTGTCTCATGTCCCTCTCAATGGGGAATCTGGAGGACGTGCATCCGTTCACTCTAACCGTGGCTGTGGGGTATCTATAACAGTTAAGGACATGCGTGCGAAATTGGTCGCCAATTCCAGCCCTCCCCAGTACTTGCTCTAAGAATGGCCAATGAACCCGGTCGAGCGCCTTTTCGGCATCAATGGCAAGCATCATATATTCCCCCGGTACCCGAGTGGCCTTCTCTATAAGATGCAGTATCTGCTTAGTGTTATCAGACGTTTGCCTCTCAGGGATGAAGCCTGCCTGATCCGGGTTCGTGAGTCCCGGCATAAGAGGGCAAAGGCGCAAGGCCAGTATCCCCATATATAACTTAAGATCTACGTTGAGCAGTGATATCGGGTGGTAGGAGCCACATTGCGCTCCGTCCTTGCCCGGCTTAGGAATCACTGCTATCGACGCCTCCAAGAGGTCGCCTGGCATAGCTCCCTGAGCGGCAAAGGAGTTGAACAGCTTGGTGAGGACCGGGGCCAACAGAGAGACAAATTTCTTATAAAAGAGAGCGGGAAAACCGTCTGGACCCGGGGCTTTCCCTAGTTTAAGCCGTGAAATAGCAGACACGACTCCGTCCATATGAATGCTTCTGTCTAGGTGTTCGGCCTGCTCAGGTGACAAAGCCGGTAAATCTACCGAATCCAGGAAGGCCTCCCCCTCCGCCCGGGCCAGCGGGGCCTCCGCATACAGAGATGCATAAAAGTCGCGGAATGCCTCCGCAATAGCGCTATCATCCGTTGCTGTCGAGCCGTGTGCCTGAGAAATCCGTTTAACAGTCTGTCGTTGACGAACCTCTCTGAGCTTATGAGCCAAAAGCCGCCCACACCTGTCCCCTCCTGCATAGTAAGCGTGTTTCAGCCTTAGTGCCGCATACTCCGCCCTGTCTTGGTCAAGCGCTGTCAACTGTTGGCGATCCGCTTTAAGTTGCCGCCATACTCTCGGAGCCCCCGTTCTCTGGTGTATGCGTTCCAACTCTCTCACCTGTTATGTAAGCTCTTCCCGTTTGCAGCCGCGATCCCTATTGTCTGCCATCGAAATGAACTCCCCTCTAAGGACTGCCTTTAGCGCCGCCCATTGCGTAGCCAGCGAAGTGTCTGTGTTGTCATTATGTGTGCGATACTCCTGAATGGTGCGCTTAATGCGCTGAAACACCTCGTCTCGGTGCAAAAGGCCATCTCTGAGACGCCACACCCTAGAAGGACGTGGTATGGATGGGAGAGTGAAAACAGCGGTCACCGGGGCATGATCCGATAATGACACCACCCCTAAGTCAGCCGCTGTCGCAAGCGCTCTCATCGGTGCAGAGACTAATAGGTAATCTAACCGGGCATAGGTCTTGTGCGCATTGGAGTAAAAGGAGTACTCCCTATCGCGGGGATGCAGGGATCGCCAGAGGTCGTCCAGCCCCAAATCCTGCAAGCGCGCAAGCCCCTCCGCAGAAATGGCCCCAGCTTGGTGTGAGCGCTGACTGGATCTGTCCTGAACATTGTCGAACACCAAGTTAAGATCCCCCCCCTATAATGATATGGCGGTCTGGTGTGGTCGTGGATTCTGTGAGTGCAGAGTGCAAAAATCGCTCAGAACCCTCGTTCGTGGCGTAGATGGATCTAACAGTGAATGGCAACCCCCCAAGAGCGAGACGATAGGTCAGAAGGCGTCCCTTGATCTCGGCCACTTTGTGGAGGACCACCCACCTAAATCGCTGCGCCACTAGTATCGCCACTCCAGCTGTCTTAGTAGGGCTGGAAGAGAAAAACTGGGTGGGGAACCTCTGGGACCTAAGGCGGTGGCAGTCGTGCGCCAGCAGATGGGTTTCCTGCAGGAGGCAGAGATCCGCTTGGGAGTTTTCCAAGTATGATAGAACAGCCTTACGCTTGACTGGGTTATTAAGACCCCGGACATTCAGGGTCAGTATTTTAAGTATAGCGGGTGGCATGATGGGTATCACATGGGGGACTCCGCAGCGGACCAGCAGCACAGACAGGGGCTCTAGGCTTTCGGAGTGGCAGCGAGTCAGGGACACAGGAGTGCAAGTGATGATTCAGGCTGTGCGGGAAAGACGAGCATGGAGCCCCCAACCTTCTCCTGCCCCAACAAACCCCCTCAAATGCAAAAAAGGAAAAACCCAAACCATGAAAACTGTAACCATATAGTCCGTCGCACGCCTGCGACTGGTATAAAGTCTTTGGGGAACGTCCATCAATCATGGAAGGAAGCCTCCCTTCCGCTGAGGATCCAGATGCAAGAAAAGGAATATATCAGGTACCGTGCTTGTCTAGTTCAGCCATTCTGCGAGCCCGGAAGGTCCGTTGACACAGCTTCCAACACCGACAGACGACCCTTCGTGATCTCTGCAGCTGGCGGTTTTTTAAGACTGCGTCTACAACCCTGCTGCCTCCAGCGAGGCCCAGCCTGTCCCGTGCCGGATGCGGCGGCCCCCTCTTCCCCCTCCTTCCTCTGAGAGGGCCACCCCCAGCAATCTGGCGGCCTCGGACAGAGAGCGCAGCTGGTACAGTTTGTCGTCCTTACGAAAGACCAAACGGAAGGGGTGACCCCAGCTATAAGGGATGTTGTTGTGCTGGAGGTGCGCCATGATGGGTCTGAACAGGCGCCGTTTTTGCAGCGAGAGCGCAGACAGGTCCTGAAACAGCACCGGTCTGTGATTTCGAAATTGTAAGGGGTGCATACGGCGTGCCTTTTGCATGATCATCTCCTTGGTAAGGTAGTCCTGCACGCATACAAGGATATCCGGCGGGGACGCCGATGGCGGGACCCACCCTGTGCGCTCGATCTATCCCCAGGTTCGTGTCCAGCGAGCGCTCTAAGATGTGATTGAATAGCTCCCTCGTGTAGGCGAACAGATCCTTCGTGTCGTCGTCCACTTTCACGCCTCTAATTCGGATGTTATGACGACGGGAGCGATTCTCGAGGTCATCAAGATGTACCTGCAGGTCCACCTGTTGATCATGCAGCCGGATGATCTCCTGCTGGAGATTTGCGATTTCCTCGTCCTTGCCATCACTCTTGCCCTCTAGGTCCGCCACTCTTTCGCCAATACTGTCCACATCGTGGCGGACTTCCTTGAGCTCAGACGTGAACTCCTGTTTGAAAGTTTGAATGTCGTCCCTCAGCGCGGCGAACATGGACTCCAGGAAGGCCTTAGTGATAGGCTCTGAGCCCTCGGCGTCCAGCTTCTCCTTGCCAGATCCCCCGGCGTCCGCTGTCGTAGCCACCTGACCCCCCGGGGACTTGGAGAACAAATCCTTGATATTTTTGTCCTGTCGTTTCCTGTGCGTGGCCATGTCACAGCCCGCAATTCCCCACGTGTATCCTGCGGAATGCCTCCCCGCGGGACCGTCACCCAGTCGAGGCTCGGCAGGAGGCCCAAGGTCGGAGATCCGCTCCTCCACCCAGGGGAGCCCCGCGTGTCCGACGGGCTATAGCGTGTCTATCCTCTGTCCTTGTAGGGGTGCCGGTAACGCCGGAAGGCAACCAGCCCGCTCCGCCAGGCCTCTGTCACGAGCTCCGGGCCCCGTATCTCCTTCTGCGGGCAGCCTCCAAAGCCCTGTCGTAGTTAGGCCTGGTGCAGGTCACGGGCTCCCCCAACGCCTCAATCGGCTCCGTCCACCTCGCGATGGGGCCCGGCACAGCTCCGATGACCAGGAGACCCGGCCGAGCACAGGGACACGGCCCCCAGAGGCCCCGCCCGGCCCCAGGCCTGCCCAGTGTGTTCCAACTGTCCCCAGGGGGAGGCCAGGCGCTCCGCCAGTCCCAAACACTGCTGCAGATCTCAGGGAGGCGAGGACTCTTCGCCGCCACCCTCCGTCGTGCTCCTCTGCTGTCTCCCGGCTAAGGCCCGCTCTGCCGGACGCGGCCACCCCCAGTCATCAAGGCCGACACCCGCCGTCCAGCCCGGTCCATCCGCCGGCAGTCATCCCCCGATTTCCACGAGCTTGCACCACTCATCCGCTGCTCCAGGGGTAGGGGCACCACAGCCGAATCCGAGGCAGAGCCGGCAACTCCAGGCCGTCCTTGGGCGTCTCAGGCCCAGCCGCGTGGGCCTCCCCCGCGGCTCCGAGCGGCCCGGTCCTCCGTGCTCCCAGCTGCCGATCCTGCGTTCACCATGTGGCGGGGTCGTGCTATTCGGGGTCTCGCCGCCTTATGGGGTACCTGTGGGCTCCGCTCCCTGCTCTCTGTGCACCCTCGAGCTCTCTGCGGCTGCCCCCTCTCCAGCGCCGCTCTCACCTCCAGGACGGCGGACCCGATCCAGGCGACAGCGGGTCCTCTCCGCAGGCTCCTGGAAGCTCCCACACCACTCTGGGGCGCACCCTCGCTGCTCACCGCCAGCCTCGGTCTCCAGGCCGCCGCCCCCGCCGCACAGCAGATCGCACGCCCACACTGCGCTCTCCGGCGCGGCCTCCTTCCCGCCGCTCTCCGCCGCTGCCGTCTCGCGGCCAGAAAGCTCCCAGCCTCCGGGCGCCACCTCGCCCTCGGTGAAGTTGCGGGTCGCCGGGCCCCGAAAAATAGGCACCTTCAGCGCTACTAACGGCCCAGCGGCCGGTGCTATAGCTGATCCTGGCGGGAGCTCCGGAGCAGGACGTCTGCTCACTCCGCCATCTTGGCTCCGCCCCAGCTGCAATTACAGCTTATACTCTTATAGACCTTCGCACTTTGCACTTTATTAATTAATGGCAGTTCTTTGGTGAATTGCGATCCTATAAAGATCAATTTTTAGAGATATTAATCAAATTCTGATAAATGGAGTACATGATGTGTTTATGATTTGAAAATTTATGGATTTTAACATAATGTGGTTTTATTTTAAACGCCTAGCTTTTATATGATTCTTAAATGTTTTTTATTGTATTTATTGAAGTAGTTTAGTTTTAATGGCATAGCAGGAATGGATCATGTAAATAAATGTACTCAATTGCCCCAACATGTTGTAGCAAAACTAATTGATTGACAAATTCATATTTATGGAAAAAGTTGTAAAATGTATCTTTTATGGTTGAAATTGACCGAAATAAAGGTTTGAAATGAAATAAGCAAAAGGCATCGTCGTTTAGAATGCCAATAGCTCAAACTCGTGTAATTGCAAGACCTATTGCATTGCAAATGCTTGTTTTGTTTTCTTTTCCTTTTTGAAGAGGTTTAGGTATCAGCCAAGTATTTCTTCATTGCTCATGTTTGCCAAGCCAGGTTGGAATTATGAAGAGGTTTAAAATCTGTCGGTGGGTCATAGATATGACTTCTGTTTTTGCTTGGGGATCTCGCAAAAATTAGCAGTCCTGATAGGTGGTTGGTGTCACATTTGGGCAATGATCATGTTTGGTTGAGTCCTGTTACAGTATGGTGTTCCTGAAAGTAGAAATTATCGGCTTCACAATTGGAATTCTCTATGATGCACTTTTTAGTCATGTCTCTGGTATGGAAAATCACGCTTATTCTGATTGCGACTGGTGTAGTTCTGTGGTGGGAAAAGGGGCACAAGTGGGTGGTAAAGGAGCAAATATTTGAGCTAAATAGCAATCCTGAGAATTTAACAAGATTTAAGAGTCCCAATAACCGACATCTCAAAGCTGTCCATGATGAGCTCAGTTGCAGTGCAAATGTAAAATGTAGTGGAGGTTCTGTTATACCCAAGAAGGCCTTCCTTCCAATTATTTCATGTCAGCGAGTGAGAAGAGCCCCAGAAATAAACTGAATCTTTACAGTGATACAACCATCAATCCTTTGCACATGCTCAGTGTGCTTGTCTCAATAAAGAGAGAGCAACAACAGATTGAACCAATCCATGCTTAAGACTGACCGAACAACTGAGCAGCAAGAGTGAGGGTGATTGTGACAATAGATCACAAATAATGCAAGTATATAAAGGATCATGGGACCAACTAATTAAGAGACTAATTGGTGGATAAAGCCAAAAGACAAGATTTGTTGCATCAGTTCCATATTGCTAACACAGGTGTTGGCATAGAGCTCATGCAGTTTAATTGTACCTCAGAGTGTACCATCCCCTTTCATAGCGCTTCTGCTCATGCAAAATTCAAGTGTGCACTTGAAACTCATGGAAGAGATTGGGAGCAATAATTGTGACATGTGCAGTATCTAAAAGTGTGGCCTGATTGGACAGTTCGATTGCACAGCTCTTTTTGTTTTCTTGATATGACAGCTAATGTTCCAAGACCTGAAAGTCTCATCGATTTGCTTGACACAAAGTAAATATTAAATTTAAAGACTCCGCTCATTGTTAATTTGGCCCTTTGCAGTGTCGTTATTGTCTTGGAGAAATAATTGCCCAGCAATGTTACTGTTAAAAGTAAAGTTACGTTCTGAAACTGTTTAGTGCTTAGAATGCAACATGTTAGCTAAATAAGAACACGATTTAACTTCACTTTAAGCAGTTTTGTCCAGTTTAACAATATAAATGTAACTTTTACGATTTCAGGGTGTTTTATTGTATGGACCCCCCGGAACAGGAAAAACTCTTCTTGCACGAGCAGTGGCTCATCACACGGACTGCACCTTTATCAGAGTTTCTGGGTCCGAACTGGTGCAGAAATTCATTGGCGAAGGTAGGCTTTGAAAGAAATGTCTGGGACCCAAAAAGCATAGTTTTAGAATGCTGTTAGGGCATTAATATTGAAAAAACACACTTCTGAGTGTCATTGTTTGCAAGTTCCTACTATTAACTGTCTGCAGAATTAGCCAGCATTCATCTTCACCTGTCAGATAAGTTCCCAGTGTGAAAAAATATCTCCAGCTAAAAGTGAACATTATGTAGGGTTTTTTTCCACACCATTTTTATATAATTTGAAATTCTCAAATTGTAAATTTATTTTAAAAAGTTGTGAAAATCATGAAGCGAAGTCCAACACTTTTGGGCACATATACACCTAAGTCCTAAACTCTGTTCATTTCCTACTTTGTGGTAAAGGACAAAATCCTTAAGTACTAAGAATTAAAGAGTTCCATTGTTCAGGTCATGATCTCCACATCTTTAGAAAAATATTCTATTTTAATATCTCTTCTTGTGAGTTGAATAATCCTATGTTTCTTATTGTTTTTGATGAAATCGAAATCTCAGCTATAAGGCACCCATTTTTCTTGCTTACTGGTGTTTAGAACATTATATATTTTCTTCATTTCCTTTTTTTCCTCGCTTCCTTCAGATAGCAAATGTTCAGTGACGCATCCAATAGGTCTGTCTTGTTTAAGGTGTTTGTGTTCATTGTTTAAAGTGTGTGTATGAGTGTTGAATAATTCTCACACGCATTTTGTAACAGTTATGCCAAACCTAGTTAGCTCAGTCCCATAATTTCAATGTATGTATTGAAGTCTTGTAGTTTTCAGTCTCATTTCTCTTTTTCTTTTTTTTCTTTTTTAACAATGTGTTCCTATTCCTAGGGGCACGTATGGTGCGTGAACTGTTTGTGATGGCCAGAGAGCATGCTCCTTCGATTATTTTCATGGATGAAATTGACTCCATAGGCTCTTCTCGACTTGAAGGCGGATCTGGTGGGGACAGTGAAGTACAAAGGACAATGCTTGAGCTGCTTAACCAGCTAGATGGATTTGAAGCTACTAAAAATATCAAGGTGTGTTGCATTATGGTTGAATGTTAATGTCACAGTATTCTTAAGACTTGCACAGTGGGTTCTTGGTTGCATTGGAGTACTATCAAACTAAGAGCAGATATGCATTACAGTCTCCAGTTTGTATTAGGAGCTAGTGTCCCATCAGTCTCTGATAAGAGGTGCCTTCATGCTTTATTTCAACTCTTAAAGACCTTCCAGTGTATAAAAGTCACCCAATGAAGTTCATACGTGCAAGATTTTCTATTGTAATTATACAATCATGGAAGACTGCCGCGTTCTAGAAGAGTGAATAACTCCATGTGTATATGAGTTAAGAAGCCGTTCATCCAAATCCACGGATAGTTGAGTTTGGGGAGGAGGTGGGAAACTGAAGATTCTTAACCTGAAGAATCGAATTAAAGTTGGATTGGGAACTCACTATTTTTACTCACCAGTGGTGCTGTGAACAAATGGTTAATCCTACTTCCACGCAGCTCCACCGAATATTTAACATTTACAGAATCGTAAAGGTGTGTGGTCAGTTTGTAATGAGGTGATATTTTTGATTAATCAAAGAAAGAGAAGTTGTTGTTTGTCATCTCAGTTCAAACTGACCAACCATGACTTAATCTTTCGGTGATGTATAAAAATTCTAATTAACTGATGTAGAGGGTAAATAACTATTTGGAGATGAAGTACAGTAATAAGAGTAATAAGATCCTAGTATTTTGTGTTAATATATTTTTGCCATTCATCTTCTACCCTATTATTCCTAAAAGCAGTTAAATCTAGAATGATGTCACAATTTGCGCACCCAAATTTGCTCCTATTATATATTAAACTTAAATATTAGTGTAAATTAAGATTCTTTGTGTGAAAAAGTACAGCCTATTGCCTTCCAAATTAGACTAGATAATTTGAATCCGCTGCGGCTTACAAAGTGCACATAATTGATTGATCATCATTAAGTTATACTACCTATATATAAAATTCGAAACTTTTTACATCTTGGTCTCAAGCATTCAGGCTTGTGGTAACTCATCATACCTAGGTCAAATAAAATTGTGATTTCAGAGAAAGAATTGCTGTTGTTTATCAGAAGGGTTATAAAGTTATTTCTAAACAATTCAAAGTCCATCATTCCACAGTGAGACAGATCATTTACAAATTCGGAAATTTTAAGATGGTTGCCCATAATCAAGATTTGGGCCGAGGGTTGCATACCGGAGAATTTATCACAAGCGCAGACTATATGAGAGATCCTGGAGAGTGCAAACATTCTGCCAATTCTGACACCGAGAGTTCATAATTCTGTTAGGAAAATACTCTATGTATGCCTGAAAGGGTAGCCAAGAGGAAACACTTTCTCTCCAAAAAGAACTCTGCTGCACCACTCAGGTTTGGAAAATGGCACCTAACGTAATCCAAAGACTACTGAAAAGAACATTGCATATCACCTCAATAACTTCATACCAGCCTTTAAGAGGTTATGGAGGAGGGCTGAAGATTTGAACTTGTTTACAGCCGCAAGACCTGGACACCTTTCAAACATTGAGTCCTCCATGAGATTCTCTCTACACACGTGCCTTCTAGAGGAAAATGCAAGGATATCTGCTCACCAGCTAAAGCTTAGATGAAAGTGGTTAATTTAGCTGGATCGTGATCCAAAATGCACCAAGAAATCGGTCACTGAAAATGGGATTTTGGAACAGTCAAGTCAGTCTGTAGAGGGGCCTTAGGCGAGCTGTGCATAAACTGATGCTTTAAACATGACCAGGTTTAACCAGTGTTATAAGGAGGACTGAGTTAGGCTTCCATCTATAAAGTGTGAGACTGAAACATTTACAAGAAAAGTTGTTTCTGATAAGGGGGGGTACCACCCTTTACTGAATCATGGAGTGCACTGTTTCACTCGACTACTGAATGTTGGCAGAACTTTTTTCTTTCTTAATAATGAAAAAATTGCATTTGTTTTGTTACTTGCCACACGTCACATTGATTTGTCTGCTGTTACGATTTGGTGAGGACCGGAGGAAGGCCAGGTGTGTTTTAATATGTAACACTGTAGAGCTTTAAGAGGGAGTGCATTTTGATATCGCATAAAAATGAGAAACAAGGGGCATTTCTCTTGCAGATTATTTTGAAAATTGTATGATAGACCATATTTAATTAATTCAACCTTCAGTCATTATTTCCTGAAACGGATGTCTGCGGTGGTTGGGGGATGCGAATATTGCAGACTTTCAGATTTGGCCTAGAGACCACTTTAGTTGTCCTGCGAGCTTCATGTTTCCCAAAAACATATTTGAAACAGACATGCAGACCTTTTGTCCAATTGTCATTCACATTTTGCTTTGGCCAACCATATCGTACAGTATGAGTCAGCACACTTCATCCACTATTTGTCTTGCACTGGTCACATATGCACAGCCTCCTGCAAAGGACTGGTGTGCCTGAGCTTCTGGGGCAGTTCTTCATATTTTTTATATTATTGGCAATGTTTTGTGCATAAAGCAAACACAAGGAGATGATGGACGTAGCGCTGAAACCTTTCAGACACTCACCCCCAGTCACAGATCTGGGTTGAATACATCGTTCTTTAGATCACTTCGCCACCCCAGTTCAGACTCAGCTATCTGCAAATCAGTCTTGGCCCTGTGCCTCATGGGAGCAGTCCAGCCTGAACTGCCAAGCCATGTCTTCCATGGACCATAATCAAGCATCCTGGAACCGGTTTCGGGCTAACAGCCCTCCTCAGCCAGGCTAGCTTGAATCCAGTGGCAAATTGAACAAGGGACCCACGTCTGGGCGTACCCTGCCAACTTAGGGCGAACAAAGCAAACACAAGGAGATGATGGACGGAGCGCTGAAACCTTGCAAGCATCTGGTCCCAGGATGCTTTTTTCTGGTCCAGGGAAGACATGACTTGGCAGTTCGGGCTGGACTGTTCCCATGAGGCACAGGGTCAAGGCTGATTTGCTTATGCTGTGTCTGAACTAGGGTGGCGACGTTAGCAAAAGAACGATGATGTATTCAACCCAGATCTGTGACTGGGGGTGAGTGTCTGAAAGGTTTCAGCGCTCCGTCCTTGTGTTTGCATTGTTTTGTGTATTACATGTTAGCAAAAAAATTAACATGACATGCTTTCCAGTTCCAGACCGGTTGGATTTGCCAATGCTTGTTGTTTTAATTATTCCTTCCATACATTTTTTTGTTTTTGTTTACTGTAAATGGTAAACCTGAAACATCTACAGGTTACATGTGTTCCAAAAGAATATGCTTTATAACCATCATCCCTCCTCAAGGTACCTCTATTTGTTCACATTTTTCCAGCCTATTTGTAGTCTAGTCTATACAATAACTAAATATTATGCAAAATATTATCCAGCTTGACTGTTCAGGAAACCGATGAATTTGTGTTCAATTGAAACGTTATGTTCGAGGCATATGAGCTGCAGATTGTACACTTAGCATAGATCGCCATCTGGTGTTGGGCCCGGATGTTTGCAGTTTGTTTTTCTTCTTGGACAGTCTTTGGAAGTCACGAGTTTGGTGACTCCTCCTTCGGTCCGTACTGCGCATGGGCTTCGGCTCCATCCTCAGATTGTTTTTTTCCGCCATCGGGCTCGGATGTGATACTTCGTGCTCCGGCTTCGAACTTCTACGGTTCCAGCCTCGACGGAAAATCCTCGATTCTTCGAGTTCCTTCATCATCTTCATCTCTCGAAGCGGCACTTTCTCCATCCCGTTCATCGACACCGGCCTTCGGGCCCTCCGCGACTCCGGTCCCGGCCGATGGAAAGGACTCCGTTCAAAAAGTGCCCAAAATGTGGGTCTAAATTTCCCCACACCGACCTCCATCAGGTGTGTAACCTTTGCCTCTCTCCGGAACACGAGGCTAGAGACTGCCCCGCCTGCAAGTCTTTTCGATCGAAGAAGACCATCCGAGATCGAAGAGCTCGACGCACCATGGCGCACTCATCCTCCGCAGCTCCACCGGACATCTTCGGAGACGACGCCGAAGCTTCGGGGCAAACACACACCGAGCAGGAGGAAGACGTCGTCAGCGCTTCCGAGGCCGACGACTCCGACGTGGAGGACATTAAACCAGCGCAGCGGGCCGTGAGTAATATGCCCCCTCCTACCCCCACGCCGAAAACCAAAGAGACTCGGGTTACTCCCTCGCCTGCCGGCCTGGGCAAAACCAAAACTTCGATCACCCCACCTTCGGGCCCGGTGTCGAAGCTCCCAAAGTCTTATGGCAGCTCGGGATCGAGCCAGCCGACACCCGGTGCCGAAAAACAGCATCCGGCACCGAAGACTGCAAAATCCAGCTCGACTCCGAAACCACCGGTGCCGAAGCCTGGACACTCGGTGCCGACCAAACACAAACACAAATCTGTCGGCACCGATGCTCCGGCGCCGAAACATCATTCGACGCCGAAACACCCGGAGACCTCAAAAAAGCATGGCGCACACAGACCATCGAAACCCCCGGTTCCGAAATCACCGGTGCCGACAGACGACTCGACACCATTGGCTCTGTTTACACCAGACCCTTTACAAAAGACTTTGTCCAAAGATCCTAAAACTGGGCTTTTGACTTTAACTACCAAGAAAAGACGCCTTGATGCTCCGGCTCCTCCTCCTCCACCCAAAAAGAAGGACTCTGCTACTTCTCCCCTCAGAGTGCCCTCCCCACTACCGCCTCCCCTACCCCCTCCACCTCCTCCACCACCTCCACCTCACAGGTCTCCGCCACCTGTACCTCACTACGATCCGACCCCATCCCCAGATCCGGATGATGGGGATCCGGACAATTACCCGGCGGACGCCCCAATGGATCCCACTCCACCAGGGACCCCAGATCCATGGGAGGATTACAATAACCCTGATATACCCAATGTACCTCAGGACGACTTATACCCATCAAGACCGTCTCCTCCAGAGGACTCCTTAGGGTTTCACCATTTAGTGCAGAGAGCAGCACGCTACCATGGGGTGGACATGCACAGTGAACCAGTAGAAGAAGACTTCCTACTGGATACATTTGATATACAAGACAAATCCACTTCCATTTTACCCATGCTTAAGGGTGTCACCAAGCACGCTACAGAGGTGTTCAAAGACCCTGTCAGAGCCAGAGTACTGAACCCTAGAATAGAGAAGAAGTATAAGGCGGCACCCACAGACCCTGCTTACATCAAGGGCCCTGCTCCCCTAGATTCCCTAGTTGTCTCCACAGCTAGAAAGCGGGCTAACTCCCAATCCTCAGGAGATGCCCCACCGCCAGACAAAGAATCTAAACTTCTGGACGCGTCTGGTAAACGCACCGCCTCCCAAGCTGCAAACATGTGGCGCATTGCAAACACACAAGCACTGCTTGCGCGATATGATAGAGCACACTATGACGAACTAGAGGCTCTTATGCAGCACCTTCCAGAAAAATACAAGCACAAGGCTCATGACCTGATACAGGAGGGTAAACTAATTACAAACACCTCCATTAAGTGTGCCCTCGATGCAGCCGACACTGCTTCTAGGGCCATAAATACCAGTGTCCTGCTTCGTCGCCACGCCTGGCTCAGGATCTCAGGTTTCAAGCCTGAAGTCCAGGCATCCATACTCAATCACCCCTTTGACCAGGAAACACTCTTTGGGCCAAAGGTAGACGAAGCGCTCGAAAAGATGAAGAAAGACACAGACACAGCAAAGTCCATGGGGGCACTCCAAACACAAGCCTCCAAACGTTCCTTTCGACGCTCGTCCTTTCGTGGCACAGGCAGAGGCTCCTCCACCGATAACGCCTCTACCTCCTACAAGTCCCCTCCTCAAAATACCTTTTCAAAGGGCAATCAGAGAGGTGGTTACAGGGGTAACAACAATAAGGGCAGGGGCAAAACCAACAACACCCGTTCTGCCACCCCCCCCGCACAATGACTCCCCTCCGCTCCCCCCAGACCATTCCACTCCGGTCGGGGGCAGACTACAAAACTTTATCCACGTATGGGAGTCCATAACATCGGACAAATGGGTAACCCAAATCATTCGGTCAGGGTACTGTCTCGAACTAACATCTACCCCACCCAATATCCCACCAAGGCACCGTCCAATGTCTCAAGAACATTCCACACTGCTCAAACAAGAGGTACTCTCACTCCTCCAAAAACACGCTATAGAGCAGGTCCCCGTCAATCAACAAAATCTAGGGGTCTACTCCCTATATTTCTTAATACCAAAGAAAGACGGGACCCTCAGACCCATTCTCGACCTCCGGCCTCTAAATGCCTACATACACTCAGACCATTTTCACATGGTCACCCTACAGCAAGTCCTCCCACTCCTCTGCCAGGGAGACTTTCTCACAACCTTGGATCTGAAAGACGCATACTTTCACATTCCAATACACCCCTCTCACAGGAAATACCTCAGGTTCGTGGTGGACGGGCAACATTACCAATTCACGGTTCTCCCCTTCGGGGTCACCACCGCACCGCGGGTGTTTACCAAATGCCTAGCAGTAGTAGCAGCACACCTCAGACGTCAACACATTCACGTCTTCCCTTACCTGGACGACTGGCTGATAAAAGCCGCGTCCTACGACCAATGTGTGCAGCATACAAACAGCACCATCCAACTGCTCCACCAGCTAGGCTTCACGGTGAACTACCAAAAGTCCCACCTCATACCATCTCACACAAAGCAATATCTCGGGGCCACTATAGACACCTCCAAGGGTATTGCCTATCCAAACTCAGCCAGAATCACAAGCATTCAAGCCTTACGCAAAACATTCCTTCCTCAACACTCTCTTCCAGCAAGAGTGTTTATGAAGCTCATAGGAATGATGGCGTCTTGCATCTTCATAGTGCCCCATGCAAGACTCCACATGCGTCCACTTCAAGAGTGCCTAGCACAACAGTGGAACCAGGCCCAGGGTCAGCTGACGGATCTGGTGTTGGTGGACGGCCGCACACATCACTCTCTGCAGTGGTGGAACACCACAAACCTTTCCAAAGGGCGGCCGTTCCTGGACCCGGTTCCTCAGGTGATTCTAACAGCGGACGCATCGCTCTCCGGCTGGGGAGCGCACCTCCTACACCTCACCATGCAAGGTCTATGGACGCCACAGCAAAAATCGCTCCACATCAACCACCTGGAGCTCTTGGCGATCTTTCTAGCCCTAAAATCTTTCCAAAAACAGATTTCGGGCAAAGCAGTCCTCATTCGCACAGACAATATGACTGCGATGTATTATATACAAAAACAGGGGGGGACACACTCTCCCCAGCTCTCCCGCGTAGCCCAGAGCATATGGAGATGGGCAATTCCCCAAAACATCTTTCTCCTGGCACAGCACGTTCCAGGCGTACAAAACACCATGGCAGATCTGCTCAGCAGACAAACACAACAACTACACGAATGGGAACTGCATCCACAAGTTCTTCACCCATTCTTCCAACAGTGGGGGCATCCTCAGATAGACCTCTTCGCCACCCACGAAAACAAAAAATGCCCAAGCTTCGCCGCCAGATACCCACACCCATTGTCCAAGGGCAATGCGATATGGATGAACTGGTCAGGCAGATTTGCATACGCCTTTCCACCTCTCCCACTAATTCCATTAGTGGTCAGGAAGCTACAACAGCACTCCCTCACACTCATTCTGGTAGCTCCGACGTGGGCCAGGCAGCCGTGGTACACCACGCTACTACAACTGTCAGTGGTACCACATCAAAAATTGCATCTATCCCCATGCCTCCTAACCCAGAACCATGGAGAAATCAGGCACCCGGACCCAGCTCAGCTCAACCTGGCGATCTGGCTCCTGAAATCCTAGAATTCGGATACCTTAACCTTCCCCCTGATTGCATGAACATCATCATGGAAGCCAGGCGTCCTACCACTAGAGCATGCTATGCCGCAAAGTGGAAAAGATTCGTAATTTACTGCCGTAACAATACAATCAACCCTCTAGATGCATCCATACAGCACATAATATGCTATCTGCTCCATCTTCACAGGTGTAACCTGGCATATTCATCCATACGCCTACACCTAGCAGCGATCGCTGCCTATCTACAAAACAGGCAGCATTTATCACTCTTCAGAGTGCCCGCTATTAAAGCCTTCATGGAAGGCCTTAAACGAGTAATTCCTCCCAGGGCACCACCCTCCCCTGTATGGAATCTAAATTTGGTTCTTACACGTCTAATGGGTCCGCCCTTCGAACCAATGCACAAATGTGAGCTACAGTTTCTCACCTGGAAAACAGCTTTTCTTGTAGCTATCACTTCCCTTAGAAGGGTTGGTGAAATACAGGCGTTCACCATACAGGAACCCTACATACAAATGCATCACAGCAAGGTCATACTTCGCACAAATCCGAAGTTTCTGCCCAAAGTCATTTCCCCCTTCCACCTCAATCAATCAGTGGAATTACCTGTCTTCTTTTCGCAACCCCAATCTGTTGCAGAAAGGGCCTTACACACGCTTGATGTAAAAAGGGCGTTACTATACTACATACAAAGAACGCAACCCTTCAGGAAGACTAAACAATTGTTCGTTTCCTTCTCTCCACCACATAAAGGCAACCCCATTTCAAAATCAGGGATAGCTAGGTGGATTGTAAAATGCATACAAATTTGCTATCAAAAGGCAAAGAGAACATTATCTGTTCCCCCTAAAGCCCACTCTACAAGAAAGTTAGGGGCTTCTATGGCTTTTCTAGGGAATATACCCTTAGATGACATCTGCAAGGCAGCCACATGGTCTACACCGCACACCTTCACAAAACACTACTGTGTAGATGTGCATTCCAAGCAGCAAGCTAGGGTGGGCCAGGCTGTACTAAAGACACTTTTTCAAACAGCTGCAACGGATACCGGTGGTCGCCGCTAAGGTTGGGTACTGCTATATAATCTATGCTAAGTGTACAATCTGCAGCTCATATGCCTCGAACGGAATATGCTACTTACCAGTATGCATCTGTTCTTGGCATGTAGAGCTTCAGAGTTGTACACGCCCACCCGCCTCCCCGGCTACCTGTATCCGTTCCAGTACATCTTATTTAGATACAACACATGGGTTTCTCACTGTTATTACTACGCTCCATCATTTCCCTGTTGGCGAAAAACAATCTGAGGATGGAGCCGAAGCCCATGCGCAGTACGGACCGAAGGAGGAGTCCCCAAACTCGTGACTTCCAAAGACTGTCCAAGAAGAAAAACAAATTGCAAACATCCGGGCCCAACACCAGATGGCGATCTATGCTAAGTGTACAACTCTGCAGCTCTACATGCCAAGAACAGATGCATACTGGTAAGTAGCATATTCCTTATGTATGTAGCTTGTCTCTTTTAATTAAGCCACATTGATTTATGTTTAGTACTCCATTGATATTTAGCTTGTTAAATTTCAGTTATCTATCCGACTTGTTGTGTTAAATCGTGTGAGCCATTATGTTTATCCTGTCCTCTTCATTTAGGTGTGTCGTGTAAAGACTGACTGCATTTTGAGGCAGTTTGCAAATATGTTTCTCTTTGACTCTGGTCCCTCGATTCAGCGTCATGTGAAAGCAAAAAAAAGGTGAAGCTGCAGGTGATGCAGTAGTGGAGGAATCTTTAAGTTCTGGGAGTGTAAGAGACAAATAGAGATGGCGTATTTCAGGTCTTTCTTTTGACCATGAAAGTGAATATCCTATTTGTTTGAATTTGGTGCTACTTGAAATGTTCCCAACATTTACATAATAAAGTGTTTTTTAAAATAATTGTTCACAGAAATACACTAGTAATATATAAAGAAAGGTTGATCTAGCAAAGTTATATTATTGATAAAGTAGTGTTACCATTTATCTTTTCTTTGCTCCCACCCCCAATGTTTCTTTTGTTCTTGAAATGTTTGTCTGTACCATAGAGAGGGCACATGTGAAGCTAATTAAGCGATGACCATACACCACTTTTGTCTGTTAAGGTGTAATGTCAGAATCATTATAAGATTATATTTCTAAGAGAAACATGCTTACCATGCTCCAGTTCTAACTTACAGCTATCGGTTTAAAGAAAGATAAAAAATACTTTACTATTAGAAAGACCATTAGGCATGCATTAAAGGTCGGTTTTGATAAATTGTCAGTATTAGCTTACCAGAGAAATGCCAAGAGATAACTTCTACATTCACATTATATTGTTGCTGGAATTCCATATTGATCTTTTTTTATTGGCTTGCAGGTGATCATGGCCACTAACAGAATTGATATTTTGGATTCAGCATTGCTGCGGCCAGGGCGAATTGATCGAAAGATTGAGTTCCCACCTCCAAATGAAGAGGTACCTTATTATTTATTAATGTTTATTGCAGATTATTTTGGTTAATGTGAGCAGATGCTGCCTTAGTTTCTCTTGATGTCTTTTTAATCATCAGTAGCAACACATTTCCACAAAGAATGAGCAAAACCGTTTGATATATCAGGCCTGTTATGTGGCATTCTAGTTGAGTAGAGTCTGCTAGTCATATTCTAAGGTTAAGGGGGCCATCCCTGGTACTATATTGGAGTGGCATGGTACCCGGTTATTAAACTGTCATGCTTCTCAAGTACCCAGTCGTCTTGCCTAACTACCATGGTAAAGAAACCTAATGAAGTGTTAATTGTTAGATCTGGAGGAGATACATCTTGCATTGTCTCTCCAAACTCATACACTAAATTAAAATAAGAAGCATACATACATATATAATGACTTTAGTTCAGTCCTCTTCATCCATTTTTTGCAGGTAGTGTCGTTTTCTGCATCGATCCTCCCACAGCCCATTATACAGAGTGAGGTGGTGGATCAGCCTCCTTCATTGGTTTTGTTGCCAGTGTCCTTCACATTTTAGATCAGTCCACAGCATAACTACTCGATATCTGAGTAACCTGCAATATGAGTGGCTGCATTTTGTCACTTTATTTTCAAGTCCATATTGTAAAGTGGCAAACATCATGAATGAGTCTCTAACCACCAATACACACCAGCTTTCCGGGACTCTGTTGTGTGCAGCGGTGAAGCTCGATACAGGAATGCAGCCTTGCAAATGAAGGTTGATTCGAAAAACATTTTTTTTAAACAAAAAAACCCCCCACCTTTGGTACCATATTATAATTATTATGTGGGCTTACGGCTAAACTAAAATGGCCATTACTATTCCACATACTCTTGTGGGAGGAGTGTGTGTCAGGCTTACTTTAAATTACATTGTGCAGAATTTGAGATCTTTCCCCCCAGTATTCTTTAATGGGCTTGAACCCTGTAGGAGAGTGGGATCTACTTCTTATGGTTACCCCCACTTTTTGCTGATGTTTCACTGTTTTTCGACTTTAGTCTGGGGCCCTGCTATCTAGGACCCCAGCCTAGCTGCTTCCCCTCTAAATTGATTCCCTGTACCTTAGGTACACTCCAGATTGGATTCTGGGGTACCCTTATAAGTCCCTAATATAGGGTATACTATGTACCCAGGGCATAGGCACCCCAGAGGCCTACCAGGGGCTGCAGCATGTATTATGCCACTCCTGGGAAGCCTTCCCAAAAGACACCACAGGACTGCTAGCAGCCTGGGTAAGGTGGTGCATGCACCCCTTACTAAGACATAGGTTTACTATATTTTTCCATATCACTGCACATATAAACCTATCAATCACCCCTATGGCAGGCCTTACTAATCCTGAAGGCAGGGTGCTTGGTTTTATGTGAGAGGGTGCCCATGCATGAGCAGAGCCCCTCTGCAGCCTTCGGAATCGATTCTCCGGGGTTGTCTGTGATGCAGCCTGACCATATACTCTTAAGTGCATTATAACCTTCCGGTAAATGCTAACTTTGGGATGGCTGCACAGAAACACGTCATGTTTGGTGTCAAACACCTGGGAATCATATCCCCACACCAGTAACTAGTGTGTGGGAGTATGATCCCACCCTTCTAGAGGGAAAGACCTGACAGCACCGGTATACCCGGTACCAGCTAACAGATCCCTGGCATCACAAAATGGATGCTGCCAGCCACAGACACAAGTCTGGCCTCCTGCTACTGACCGAAACTCCGGCAGGGGAGGTCTGGACAATAGGTTTCCTGTCACAGGGAGGTGTTATCCCCTCCCAGACAGGCTTTAGTGGATTGGGGCTGGGTGGGTGCACTCCAAGATTGCTTTGAAGTCTGCACTGGCGGCACATTTGGTGACCCTGTGCATAGTCCAGCTCAAACCAGTTGCAGGGGCTACCAGACCCTGCTCTGGCGCGAAACTGGGCAAAGGAAATGGATGTAGCCACTCCTCTTTCCTGACCCTCCCATAGGTGGATCCACTGAGTTAGTCCAACCCCTTCCTTGGGTATAAAGAAGGAACCCCTGACTACAGAACTTTAGATATCCCTGGACAAAATGCTGAAACTGAATCCTGGAACTTCAACGATCTACACGATGCTAGATGACTGAAGAATCTCCCTTGGAGTAAAGGAGTTACTCCCCTGCTTGGCAGGCACCAAAGACGCAACAGTCCGGTTTGCACCTCCGAAGCTCCTGAGGACTCCGAAGAATTTTGCAACACAGGAGGTGGGTTCCCGTGGTCTCTGAGGTCGATCTGTGCGCTCAGCAACTCTGAGACCGTGCAACCCAAACCCCTGGACACCGCGACGATTTGCAGAAGCATCGGCTTTGAGGCGACCTCTGCAGCTGAGCTTTGGGTAGCCCTGACCCCGAGCAGCATTTGCACCGAAGATTGCCCACCTACACTCCACGAGTGTTCCGTGAGCTGGCCCTTTGTGTTTTCTCTCGAGGGCCCTTCGCGATCCCTGGTCCGTTGACTGGTGGGTCCCTGTGAAGACAACTCTAACTTTAATTGGGCTTCCCTGGTTGCTCCAGACGTGCCCTGTCTCTCCATCGCTTGGGGAG
This sequence comes from Triturus cristatus, assembly GCF_964204655.1. Lineage (NCBI taxonomy): Eukaryota > Metazoa > Chordata > Amphibia > Caudata > Salamandridae > Triturus > Triturus cristatus. Next base: position 677,980,603 of record NC_140579.1, on the reverse strand, counting down.
TCCTCAGGACCTTGCGGGTCCGCACCGAAGCATCTTGCCTCTTCTGCGTGGGTTGCTGTTGCTAAGGCTTGTTGTGTCCAATCCGGGCACTGACGCTGTGGCACTCGACATCCTTCGTGGGACAGCTCGAATCCAGCTCCTGGTCGTCGTCGATGCCTCCTGGTCCTCGTGGCTGAAGAGTCAAGCTTCCCCTCTTCGCACCTGAAGCACCCGACATCGGTGGGCAGTCGTCTATCGAGCCCCTAGTCACTGGCTAGTGACCCAGACGCTGTCCCCTCTACTTTCAGGTTCTTCACATCTTCGATCCAGGCTTGGATCTCTTAGGACACTTCTCCTCTTCCCGGCAGAAACACTTTTCAGCATCTTGCCATTGAACTCGACGAAGACGCCCGACACCATTTGACACGTATGCACACGGCTTCCTTGGGTGGGGTAACACAAGTACTCCGGTGCTCCCGTGGGTGTTGGCCCTAGAACCATCTAAGTCCAAAAGGGTTTGTTCCTAGTCCACCTTAAGTGTCCTTAACCTTTAAAATTCCAACCGCGTCTTTCCCCATAGAAGCTAATGGAGCTCGCGGCTGTGTTCTCACACTGCACACGTCCCCCATGGGTCCCCTGTGTCACTACCTTGGGTAGTTCCTTGGGGTCCCGGCGATGCTCTAGGCCTTGTGTCTAGTCAAGTCGTGGTTCTTATACCACTTTCTCAATATATGTTTTGGTTTGCCCTTGGGGTCTATCGTATATTGTGCTAATTTACTGTGATATTTTAAGTGTAACATATGTGCTTTGACCTCTAGCCTCATAAAGGGACTAGCAGGGTGTGTTTAGTAATAAATATGTATATATATACACACACATACATACCTGGTGTGGTTCTCCTTTCATTAGGTCATTCAAGAGATTATAGACTGGTAAAACAAGCTGCTTTACATTCCTCCAAGACTTAGCCTGAAGGCTGCTCTCCATAGCTACCACTTGGATAGCTTTCAAATAAGGTTCTTTAACCGATCATCTCTAAGGGGTTGTTTGGACTGGTGCAAGGTGCCCACTATCACTAGCGGACAGCATATACCAGGCCAATTTCTCACAAACCCACCCTTTGATGGCTGCCATAATGTCGTTGAACTCTTATTAGAGGAGGCAGCGAGCACCAGGCTCAAACAGTGTCAGATGGTAGGATGGTTTAAGCCGCCAGCCAAGCATCACTCTATGCTGTACAGAAGCATGCAGAGGCACTTGATGTGCATGCTGTGCGGACCCTGAACGAGCTGCAGCTAGGCCTCCTTGTTAGATGTGATGAAATCACTCATACCCTTGGGTATGAGGTGTCAGAGCGGTGTTGTACAATATAGTGGCTGCTAACATGTTAATACTGAGGAACAATATAAAAAGCTGATTTTAAAGGTCTGCTCCCCGGTCTCATTTTGCGTTAAAATTCTCCGACAGTCCCTTGATCATACTAAAATACATTGCAGGCTCCCTCTTATGTTTTCCTTCAATGTCCCACAATCAATTAAATTGTAATGTTCGAGGCATATGAGCTGCAGATCTCATACTTCGCATTAGATCGCCATCTGGTGATGGGCTCTGATGCTTGCACCTTGTTGTTGTCTTGGAAGAAGTCTTTGTAGTCCCGAGATAGGTGACTCCTCCCTTGGACGATAGTGCGCATGGGCATCGACTCCATCCTCAGATTGTTTTTTTGGGCCACATCATACTACACACAAGGATTTTCGATATGCCAGAGTCAAAGGATACAAAATACAACAGACGGAGTGAGTACTACCTTGAACCCGCAGTCCTCTTTCTTTGACCACGAACATCCTCCAATAGGAGTCAATGTGATTAACTTTAAAATCCCTGTGGGCGTTTCCCTGTCACACATAGCTGGCATTGAGGAAGGCAACCAAGCCGAAACGCGTCTGCCAGGTGTCACAGCAGTGGCGAACTTTTAATCAAGCATGATGTGCCAAGATGATGAAAATAAAGCCTCTCAGAATCATACCTGAGCATGTGTCAGCCCGTCTTTGAGTATAAGCGGGATTGGTGGAGTATTTGTCAAGCGGTCGGCGCTTGAGTACTGGCACGCCTCTTGGTCTGGTGCTCCGCGAATGCCGACAACTTTCTGGTGTGAGCGTAAGAAGATACGCATCGCGGCGCCCCCCCAGCAGCAGCACTAGTGTTGGTACACTGGGGAAAGAGCGGCAGATTTTCTGCTGACAGGAAGATTTGAAAGGCCAAATCACCATCTTCGTGACGCAAAGAGGGAGAATGCAGCCTGACAGCTGACTGAGTCAGAGCATCATCGCATGCTGGGTACGCAGTCACTGAACTATGTCCCCGGATTCAGTATGCACTTTTCCCACGAGCAACATGATTTGGGCCACATCATACTACACACAAGGATTTTCGATATGCCAGAGTCAAAGGATACAAAATACAACAGACGGAGTGAGTACTACCTTGAACCCGCAGTCCTCTTTCTTTGACCACGAACATCCTCCAATAGGAGTCAATGTGATTAACTTTAAAATCCCTGTGGGCGTTTCCCTGTCACACATAGCTGGCATTGAGGAAGGCAACCAAGCCGAAATGCGTCTGCCAGGTGTCACAGCAGTGGCGAACTTTTAATCAAGCATGATGTGCCAAGATGATGAAAATAAAGCCTCTCAGAATCATACCTGAGCATGTGTCAGCCCGTCTTTGAGTATAAGCGGGATTGGTGGAACATATATATATATATCTTACTCGAAGATGAAGTACACGGCACACCTCTTGATGATTTTAAAGTTGTTTATTCAGTTCGTGACTGTCTCCTACGCGTTTCGAACCGTAGTTCCTGATCACGGTAGAGTGTTATTCTAGTCCTTTTTCAATTTCCTCTTAAATACACTATGACTCTTTCTAGTGCATTATGGGTTGGGTAGTTTTTACAAACATATTTTTTGCATTTTTACATTTTTCACAAAACTTTATTGTTTATTGCGCTAATCATTCTCTTATCTGCGTGGCGAGTTTGAGCACCAAAAAACAAAGTAATTTAGATCAGGTTTTTACTTTTGTCGAGTGACCTCCATGTAGTGATGGGAGCGGTCCACTAATAGTAGCGGGCGTGCCAATATTGGTAATTTGTCCAATATATTTTATATGATTACACATGGGGTAAACTTGAACTAAGTGTTCACAGGTTAGAGGGCTGAGTGCCCCTTACTTTGTTTTTGATTACTCACGTCGCCAGTTAGATAGAGAGTGTGCGAGCATCATTGTTATTAATGCAACTGCTGTGTAGATGTTGTTATCTTTCTCAACACAGTCAGGATGTGTACACACAATTCTACTGCAAGCATGTTCTTGAGAGTTCATTGACAGAGCAAATTAGTCGGGTTTTTTGTTTCTTAACTTTCTTTCTTTTTCCAATCAGTTTCAAAGGTGAACATACATCTCCTCATCCCCATTGAGACCCAGCGGTTGTTTCGTCCTGAATCTCATGATCATGCTGGACTCTAGGCTGCGTAGTTTTTGTACTCTGTTCCCTCCACGTTCATTTGTTGGAACTGTTATTAGTCCTGAGTATCTGATGTCTAGCCAAGTTTTGTCCTTATGCATGGTCATGTGTTTCGCGATAGCGTATGTGTTGTCCATGTTTTGTATCGCTCGGATGTGTTCTAATATCCGTTTCTTAAGGGGACAGATCGTGCTCCCTATATATTGTTTTCCACAATAACATTGGAGAATGTATACTACATGTGTGGATTCACATGTGATGGTTTACTTTATTTCAAAGGTTTTGCCCGTTGGGTCACTCAAATTCTTCAGATTTTGCCGATTTAGCATGCCTTGCAGGATGTGCATTTGGTGAACCCCTTAGATCTCATCTGTAGTCAAGTTTCCGGTTTCTTGTTTTCAAAGTGGCTTCTGATCAGGTGGTCATTAAGATTTGGCGCCCTCCTAAATGAGACCAAAGGCCGTTCTCCAATAGAGTTTCCTATGTCTGGATCTTTTTTGAGTACATTCCAGTATTTGGTTATTCTTTTTTGAATTTCATAGCTTTCTTTGCTATAAGTGAGTATAAGCCGTGGTTGATTGTTGTTAGGTTTTATAATACTCTTTTGACTGTCTGGATTGTCATCTGTGTCTGTGCTGTTCTCTTCACTGCTCCTTTGTTCTTTTTTGGGAAGTAATGTGTCCGCTCTTGTTTTTTGTCTTGCTTTCATTTTGCCACGTCTTATGTCTGCATATTTATATCCACGTTGTTTGAAGCGTTCTTTTGTTTCTTCAAATTTCTCTTCCATTTCCTGCTCCTCCGAGCAGTTTCTTTTCATCCGCAGAAGTTCACCGTAAGGTATACTTTTTTTCAGTGCTTGGGGATGAAAGCTTAAACCATGGAGCAGACTGTTTGTTGCTGTTTTTTTGCGGTAGACTGTGGTGTGCAGTTGGTTGTCCTTGACGTATACCTTTGTGTCTAGGAATTCGATTTCTTTCGGGCTTATGTTGTAAGTGAATTTTAAACCTACATCATTCTCATTGAGCTCCTCGAAGAAGTCTTGAAATTGTTTCTCAGTTCCTCTCCACAAAATAAATAAATCGTCAATAAATCGTAGCCAAAGGGCTACGTTTGACATGTGATGGTCGTTTTCCTCTCTCCAAGCTATGTTTTTCTCCCACCACCCCATCATGAGATTCGCATAGCTTGGAGAGAAAGAAACTCCCATAGCGGTACCGCAGCATTGGGCATAGATTTTTTTGTTAAATAAAAAAACATTATTGTACAGGCACAAAGTGATCATTTCAATCAACATCTTGGAATGCTCTAATTCATTCATAGGCCTCTGTTTGAGAAAATATTGGATAGCGTTCAGTCCCTTTTGATGATCAATTGAGGTGTAAAGTGACACCACGTCAATGGTTACCAGTAGGTAGGTTGGTTGCCATTCAGTGTTCATGAGTATTCGCAGAAAGTCCCCAGTGTCCTTTATATAGGAACTCAGAGTTGTTACAAGGGGTGCTAGATAAAAGTCTACATACGTTGATATGTTTTCGTACAGGCTTCCACAACTCGAGATGATAGGACGACCTGGTGGTTTGTTAAGTGTTTTGTGCACCTTTGGGAGGAAATAGATGGTTGGCATGATTGGGTGTTCAACCATTAAGAATCCTTTTTCATTTTCGGTCAACAGACCTTTCTCTTGCCACATATTTAGTTTTCTTTGTAGGTCTGATATTAGTATAGCTGTTGGGTCTTTTACCAGATTTTTGTAGTTTTTAGTTACATTTAGTTGGCGCAGTGCTTCTTCTATGTAGTGCTGTTTGTCAAGCACTACAATGTTTCCGCACTTGTCGGCCGGTTTGATTTCGATTTCATTGTTGTTCTTTAAAGATTGTATGGCCTCTCGTTCTTTTTTGGTTAGATTTTCCCGTTTTTTCTTTGAGGTGACATTCCGCATGGTGTCTATTTCTCCCAATACCAGATCGTAAAAAATGTCAATTTTGTTCCCTGGATGCAGCGCTGGGCAAAACTTGGATTTTTTTCTTGAATGTGGTTGGCATGCGTTTGTTCAGTTGTAGCCCCATTTCCCCCAAGATTTGGGTATCTGTTAGTTGAGAAGCATCAGTCTCATTTGCTAATTCGTAAGCTATTCTCAGGTGTGGTGCATCAGAGATTCTGTAAGTTTCTGGGTTTGCAGGATCAGGCAGTCGGGTTTGATCTGAGTTCGCTTTAGGCGAGTACCTGGCAAAGTATTTTTTTAGTTTTAATTTCCTTACATATTTGTATAAATCTATTTTGGTTTCCAGGGGGTCCTGATGTTTCTCTGGGCAAAATGATAATCCTTTGTTGAGAAGTGTTGTTTCAGATTGAGATAAAGTGTATCTGGATAGGTTGATGACCAGATTTGGGATTGCATAGTTATTGCATCTTATTTCCTCACCACCGCGCGGTTCCTTAGATTGTATCTTCCGCTTGGGCCGCTTGCTTCTTCTTGTTTTCCTTGATCTCTTGAGTGAGAGAATCCCCTTCCCCTTGCCCTGGTTCTCCCTGATCCACGTCCTCTTGGTTTGTCTCTGGGTGTCTGTTGTTCTTGATAGAGCAGTTTCATCTCCTCTAAAAAAGAGAATTTGCGCAGGCCTGTTTGTCTTTGTTCTCCTTCGCCTGGATCTGATTCAGAGCCACTTGTTGTGTAGCCAGCACCTGTGTCTACATTAGGTTGTGTGTCCCATTGTTGTTTGTAAATTTCGAATTTTCTTGCAAATGTGAAGATGGTTCCAAATTCGTAGTCGTCCTCATCTCTACGAAACTTACGTTGTTTCCTCTCCTGTACTTCTTCTTCATGTTTGTCAAGATTGCGATCCATGTCAGCTCGTAGTTTCTTAATTGTCTCACTGTTTTCATTTGATGCTGTGATTTGAGTTTCAAGTTCTGATATTTTCTGTTGTAGTTCATCTACGTCTTTTTTAGCGTATTTGATGATTATATGCATCATGTTTTTGGAACACTCCATGTTGTTCCTGCCCCACTCTTCAAGCATTTCAGATTTCGTGTCCGGGTGGTTTGGGAGAGTGAAAATGCGAAGCCCTCTGGGTACCATGTCGCATTCGATGTATTTTTCCAGAGTGATAATCTCCCAACTTCGTGAGGTTTCCTTACGTAATAATTTTTCAAGCTGCATGAATAATTGTTTGATGGTAGTAATTTGGGGTTGCGATCTTTTGTCCGTTGAGTTCGCGTTTTTCGAAGCCCCTGTGCTTCTTTGAAACATGTTCTGCGCTCTGGATGTTCTCTTGGCAGCCCTTTCCTCCATAATGGCCCCAAAGTACGAGACGCTGTGGGTTCTGTCACCAGTTGTATTCGGTGCAGGCACTGTGTATAGCGCGTTTTGGAAACGTTTTTCTGAGTTTGCACTTTATTCGTCAGGACTTTGAAAAAACACTCGTGATGGTTCTTTGGTGAGTGGGGATAAGCTAGATTCAACCCCAAGTCGTGAACTTTTTTTAAACGATTATCATCAAGAGAGAAACCACCCGGACACGAAATCTGAAATGCTTGAAGAGTGGGGCAGGAACAACATGGAGTGTTCCAAAAACATGATGCATATAATCATCAAATACGCTAAAAAAGACGTAGATGAACTACAACAGAAAATATCAGAACTTGAAACTCAAATCACAGCATCAAATGAAAACAGTGAGACAATTAAGAAACTACGAGCTGACATGGATCGCAATCTTGACAAACATGAAGAAGAAGTACAGGAGAGGAAACAACGTAAGTTTCGTAGAGATGAGGACGACTACGAATTTGGAACCATCTTCACATTTGCAAGAAAATTCGAAATTTACAAACAACAATGGGACACACAACCTAATGTAGACACAGGTGCTGGCTACACAACAAGTGGCTCTGAATCAGATCCAGGCGAAGGAGAACAAAGACAAACAGGCCTGCGCAAATTCTCTTTTTTAGAGGAGATGAAACTGCTCTATCAAGAACAACAGACACCCAGAGACAAACCAAGAGGACGTGGATCAGGGAGAACCAGGGCAAGGGGAAGGGGATTCTCTCACTCAAGAGATCAAGGAAAACAAGAAGAAGCAAGCGGCCCAAGCGGAAGATACAATCTAAGGAACCGCGCGGTGGTGAGGAAATAAGATGCAATAACTATGCAATCCCAAATCTGGTCATCAACCTATCCAGATACACTTTATCTCAATCTGAAACAACACTTCTCAACAAAGGATTATCATTTTGCCCAGAGAAACATCAGGACCCCCTGGAAACCAAAATAGATTTATACAAATATGTAAGGAAATTAAAACTAAAAAAATACTTTGCCAGGTACTCGCCTAAAGCGAACTCAGATCAAACCCGACTGCCTGATCCTGCAAACCCAGAAACTTACAGAATCTCTGATGCACCACACCTGAGAATAGCTTACGAATTAGCAAATGAGACTGATGCTTCTCAACTAACAGATACCCAAATCTTGGGGGAAATGGGGCTACAACTGAACAAACGCATGCCAACCACATTCAAGAAAAAAAATCCAAGTTTTGCCCAGCGCTGCATCCAGGGAACAAAATTGACATTTTTTACGATCTGGTATTGGGAGAAATAGACACCATGCGGAATGTCACCTCAAAGAAAAAACGGGAAAATCTAACCAAAAAAGAACGAGAGGCCATACAATCTTTAAAGAACCACAATGAAATCGAAATCAAACCGGCCGACAAGTGCGGAAACATTGTAGTGCTTGACAAACAGCACTACATAGAAGAAGCACTGCGCCAACTAAATGTAACTAAAAACTACAAAAATCTGGTAAAAGACCCAACAGCTATACTAATATCAGACCTACAAAGAAAACTAAATATGTGGCAAGAGAAATGTCTGTTGACCGAAAATGAAAAAGGATTCTTAATGGTTGAACACCCAATCATGCCAACCATCTATTTCCTCCCAAAGGTGCACAAAACACTTAACAAACCACCAGGTCGTCCTATCATCTCGAGTTGTGGAAGCCTGTACGAAAACATATCAACGTATGTAGACTTTTATCTAGCACCCCTTGTAACAACTCTGAGTTCCTATATAAAGGACACTGGGGACTTTCTGCGAATACTCATGAACACTGAATGGCAACCAACCTACCTACTGGTAACCATTGACGTGGTGTCACTTTACACCTCAATTGATCATCAAAAGGGACTGAACGCTATCCAATATTTTCTCAAACAGAGGCCTATGAATGAATTAGAGCATTCCAAGATGTTGATTGAAATGATCACTTTGTGCCTGTACAATAATGTTTTTTTATTTAACAAAAAAATCTATGCCCAATGCTGCGGTACCGCTATGGGAGTTTCTTTCTCTCCAAGCTATGCGAATCTCATGATGGGGTGGTGGGAGAAAAACATAGCTTGGAGAGAGGAAAACGACCATCACATGTCAAACGTAGCCCTTTGGCTACGATTTATTGACGATTTATTTATTTTGTGGAGAGGAACTGAGAAACAATTTCAAGACTTCTTCGAGGAGCTCAATGAGAATGATGTAGGTTTAAAATTCACTTACAACATAAGCCCGAAAGAAATCGAATTCCTAGACACAAAGGTATACGTCAAGGACAACCAACTGCACACCACAGTCTACCGCAAAAAAACAGCAACAAACAGTCTGCTCCATGGTTTAAGCTTTCATCCCCAAGCACTGAAAAAAAGTATACCTTACGGTGAACTTCTGCGGATGAAAAGAAACTGCTCGGAGGAGCAGGAAATGGAAGAGAAATTTGAAGAAACAAAAGAACGCTTCAAACAACGTGGATATAAATATGCAGACATAAGACGTGGCAAAATGAAAGCAAGACAAAAAACAAGAGCGGACACATTACTTCCCAAAAAAGAACAAAGGAGCAGTGAAGAGAACAGCACAGACACAGATGACAATCCAGACAGTCAAAAGAGTATTATAAAACCTAACAACAATCAACCACGGCTTATACTCACTTATAGCAAAGAAAGCTATGAAATTCAAAAAAGAATAACCAAATACTGGAATGTACTCAAAAAAGATCCAGACATAGGAAACTCTATTGGAGAACGGCCTTTGGTCTCATTTAGGAGGGCGCCAAATCTTAATGACCACCTGATCAGAAGCCACTTTGAAAACAAGAAACCGGAAACTTGACTACAGATGAGATCTAAGGGGTTCACCAAATGCACATCCTGCAAGGCATGCTAAATCGGCAAAATCTGAAGAATTTGAGTGACCCAACGGGCAAAACCTTTGAAATAAAGTAAACCATCACATGTGAATCCACACATGTAGTATACATTCTCCAATGTTATTGTGGAAAACAATATATAGGGAGCACGATCTGTCCCCTTAAGAAACGGATATTAGAACACATCCGAGCGATACAAAACATGGACAACACATACGCTATCGCGAAACACATGACCATGCATAAGGACAAAACTTGGCTAGACATCAGATACTCAGGACTAATAACAGTTCCAACAAATGAACGTGGAGGGAACAGAGTACAAAAACTACGCAGCCTAGAGTCCAGCATGATCATGAGATTCAGGACGAAACAACCGCTGGGTCTCAATGGGGATGAGGAGATGTATGTTCACCTTTGAAACTGATTGGAAAAAGAAAGAAAGTTAAGAAACAAAAAACCCGACTAATTTGCTCTGTCAATGAACTCTCAAGAACATGCTTGCAGTAGAATTGTGTGTACACATCCTGACTGTGTTGAGAAAGATAACAACATCTACACAGCAGTTGCATTAATAACAATGATGCTCGCACACTCTCTATCTAACTGGCGACGTGAGTAATCAAAAACAAAGTAAGGGGCACTCAGCCCTCTAACCTGTGAACACTTAGTTCAAGTTTACCCCATGTGTAATCATATAAAATATATTGGACAAATTACCAATATTGGCACGCCCGCTACTATTAGTGGACCGCTCCCATCACTACATGGAGGTCACTCGACAAAAGTAAAAACCTGATCTAAATTACTTTGTTTTTTGGTGCTCAAACTCGCCACGCAGATAAGAGAATGATTAGCGCAATAAACAATAAAGTTTTGTGAAAAATGTAAAAATGCAAAAAATATGTTTGTAAAAACTACCCAACCCATAATGCACTAGAAAGAGTCATAGTGTATTTAAGAGGAAATTGAAAAAGGACTAGAATAACACTCTACCGTGATCAGGAACTACGGTTCGAAACGCGTAGGAGACAGTCACGAACTGAATAAACAACTTTAAAATCATCAAGAGGTGTGCCGTGTACTTCATCTTCGAGTAAGATATATATATATATGTTCCACCAATCCCGCTTATACTCAAAGACGGGCTGACACATGCTCAGGTATGATTCTGAGAGGCTTTATTTTCATCATCTTGGCACATCATGCTTGATTAAAAGTTCGCCACTGCTGTGACACCTGGCAGACGCATTTCGGCTTGGTTGCCTTCCTCAATGCCAGCTATGTGTGACAGGGAAACGCCCACAGGGATTTTAAAGTTAATCACATTGACTCCTATTGGAGGATGTTCGTGGTCAAAGAAAGAGGACTGCGGGTTCAAGGTAGTACTCACTCCGTCTGTTGTATTTTGTATCCTTTGACTCTGGCATATCGAAAATCCTTGTGTGTAGTATGATGTGGCCCAAATACTGGAATGTACTCAAAAAAGATCCAGACATAGGAAACTCTATTGGAGAACGGCCTTTGGTCTCATTTAGGAGGGCGCCAAATCTTAATGACCACCTGATCAGAAGCCACTTTGAAAACAAGAAACCGGAAACTTGGCTACAGATGAGATCTTAGGGGTTCACCAAATGCACATCCTGCAAGGCATGCTAAATCGGCAAAAATCAGAAGAATTTGAGTGACCCAACGGGCAAAACCTTTGAAATAAAGGAAACCATCACATGTGAATCCACACATGTTTGTAAAAACTACCCAACCCATAATGCACTAGAAAGAGTCATAGTGTATTTAAGAGGAAATTGAAAAAGGACTAGAATAACACTCTACCGTGATCAGGAACTACGGTTCGAAACGCGTAGGAGACAGTCACGAACTGAATAAACAACTTTAAAATCATCAAGAGGTGTGCCGTGTACTTCATCTTCGAGTAAGATTTCGTACGAGACCCTGTCCTGGTCTCGACGCGGGCACCAGCTGGCTAAGGAGCTCCCACTGTCATTTTTGCTCAGTGATATATATATATATAGATATATATATATATATATATATATATATATATATATATATATATATATATATACACACATATATACATGTATACATATATACATATATACATATATACACCTGGTGTGGTTCTCCTTTCATTGGGTCATTCAAGAGATTATAGACTGGTAAAACAAGCTGCTTTACATTCCTCCAAGACTTAGCCTGAAGGCTGCTCTCCATAGCTACCACTTGGATAGCTTTCAAATAAGGTTCTTTAACCGATCATCTCTAAGGGGTTGTTTGGACTGGTGCAAGGTGCCCACTATCACTAGCGGACAGCATATACCAGGCCAATTTCTCACAAACCCACCCTTTGATGGCTGCCATAATGTCGTTGAACTCTTATTAGAGGAGGCAGCGAGCACCAGGCTCAAACAGTGTCAGATGGTAGGATGGTTTAAGCCGCCAGCCAAGCATCACTCTATGCTGTACAGAAGCATGCAGAGGCACTTGATGTGCATGCTGTGCGGACCCTGAACGAGCTGCAGCTAGGCCTCCTTGTTAGATGTGATGAAATCACTCATACCCTTGGGTATGAGGTGTCAGAGCGGTGTTGTACAATATAGTGGCTGCTAACATGTTAATACTGAGGAACAATATAAAAAGCTGATTTTAAAGGTCTGCTCCCCGGTCTCATTTTGCGTTAAAATTCTCCGACAGTCCCTTGATCATACTAAAATACATTGCAGGCTCCCTCTTATGTTTTCCTTCAATGTCCCACAATCAATTAAATTGTAATGTTCGAGGCATATGAGCTGCAGATCTCATACTTCGCATTAGATCGCCATCTGGTGATGGGCTCTGATGCTTGCACCTTGTTGTTGTCTTGGAAGAAGTCTTTGTAGTCCCGAGATAGGTGACTCCTCCCTTGGACGATAGTGCGCATGGGCATCGACTCCATCCTCAGATTGTTTTTTTCCGCCATTGGGTTCGGATGCAATTTTTGCGCACCAGTTCGAAACTTTAGTTTTCAAACTTTTCGATGCGCAAAACTTTTACAAACTTTTCCAATTGACTAGACAACCTCGAAATCTCGACGCACCTTTCATCGCTTTGATTCCAGTCGACGCGGGCCGCTGGGCCTATCGACGCCATAAGGCCTACGGCTCATGGAAAAGACGCTTTTCAAAAAATGCCCCCAGTGTGGAGCAAAATTTCCACGCAGTGACCATCACAAGGTCTGTGACCTGTGCCTCTCGCCAGATCTCGACGAGTCCAACTGCCCAGCCTGCGCTTCCTTTCGATCAAAGAAACCATTCGAGATCGTCGAGCTCGAAGACACGTCATGGCGCAGAGACCAGCTCCGGAACCGGTGGACATATTCGATGAAGGCCCAGATGTCCCAGAAGAAGATTCCGAAGATCTCCAAATCGTGTCAGGCAGAAGACTCAGACGACCCCATCACTCCTGGGCAACGAGTGATTACTACTGCCCCTACCCCAACTCCCACACCAAAGCAGAAGGCACCGGTCAAAACTTCGCCTATTGGCCCCAGTCGTGACCGAGAACACACTTCAGAAGCCCTACCTCCAGGCCCGTCTCCGAAGAAAAAAGACAAGCCTTCCGGTAGCTCGGGACCGAGCAAACCGCACGTACTAGTCCCACCGGCACCTTCGGCACCGAAGCCAAAAGAACACTCTGCTACGAAATCGGCTCTGATTCCTTCCACTTCCAAAGACAAACCGGCCTCAAACATCGAAGCCCATGGATAAGCCGGCGTCGAACACCTCTAAATATCACGCCACGGCTCCTAAACCAAAGCCTAAGGATTCCTCCACGCCTCCTAAGGCCAAAGGGCAAAAGAGTTGGCAACAGCCCAGCTCGGAGCCGAAAAAATTGGCGCCGAAACCGGTTATTGAGGAGGAGGAGGAACTTTTTCATCCGGATCCTGTTGATCCTAAACAGAAAAAGATCTATACCAACCCTAAACCAGGACATGTCACAGCTGTGCCATGCAAGAAGAGGAAATCAGACACAGCACAAACCCCTCCAGTGCCTGTGAAGGACTGTGCCACATCACCTATGCCACCTTCTCCTGTCCTTCCATCTAACACCCCCCCCTCTCCCCAAACCTGTTACACCGCCTCAGCCTGTAACAACTTCACCACATACACCACCTCCAGACGATTATGATGATGACCTTGGGGTGGGTGGTGACCCTAATGTCCCGTTCACCGATCCAGCTGACCCACCACAAGATGATTGGGATTACAAGATCTAATAGATCCCCCAGACCTCCCAAGCCCCCAACCATACCCAACAAAACCATCTCCTCCAGATGATAATATTGGTTTTGGACAACTCATCAGTAGGGCTGCTGTATTTCATGGGGTGCACATGCACTCAGACACACCAGAGGAGGATTTTTTTCCAGACACATTTGAACAGTCCCAGAAGACTGTACAAATATTGCCAATGATTAAAGGGGTGATTAAGCATGCTCTCAACATATTTAAAGATCCTGTATGGGCCAGGATTCTTAATCCCAGGATCGATAAGAAATATAGACCTGCCCCTGACGATCCTGCATACATCAAAGGTCAGATGCCTCTAGATTCATTAATAGTGTTCAATGCTAGAAAGCGAGCTAATTCACAAACCTCAGGGGACGCACCGCCCCCTGATAAAGAATCTAAATTGTTAGACGCATCTGGCAAGAGGGTAGCTGCGCAGGCGGCCAGTCACTGGCGCATAGCCAACACTCAAGCACTGCTGGCTAGATATAGGGCCCATTATGACCAGCTGGAAACCCTATTACAGCATTTGCCTGACCAGTATAAGACTCAAGCAAATGACCTAATCCAAGAGGGCAAACTAATCACCAAGCATCAATTAAATGTGCTCTTGATGCAGCGGACACTGCCGCTAGGTCTGTCAATACTAGTATACTGCTCGGAAGACATGCCTGGCTGCGCATTTCAGGCTTCAACCAGGAGATCCAAACAACCATTCTAAATCAGCCGTTCAATCAAAACCAACTTTTTGGGCCGGCTGTGGACACTGCTCTTGAAAAAATGAAAAAAGATACAGAGACAGCTAAGTCCATGGGAGCGTTGCAGTCTCCGCAAACACGTGGCTCCTTTCGTCGCTCCTTTTATAGAGGAGCCTCCAAGAACGTGGGCACAGATAGCTCATCTTCCTTTAAAAACACCACCCCTCCCCAATAGAGGATATTTCAGAGTAGGTTACAGAGGTAACAACAGTAAAGGGAGAGGCTGAGGTAACAACACTCGTACCTCCCCTGCTGCTAAACAGTGACTTCCCTCCACTCCCCCCAGACCATTCCACTCCGGTCGGGGGAAGATTAACACAGTTCCTATCTGTCTGGAACTCCATCACAACAAACAGGTGGGTAAGACAAATTATCCAATATGGTTACTGCCTGGAACTTACAGTTACCCCCCACCCACCCCACCCCCCCCAAACATACCACCCAGACAGCGTCCAATGTCCACAGACCATCTTACAATTTTGAAACAAGAGGTTTTTGCTTCAAAAACACGCCATAGAGCCAATCCCCTTACTACACCAGGGAACAGGGGTTTACTCCCTGTATTTCCTAATCCCCAAAAAGGACTGGACCCTATGGCCAATTCTCGACCTCAGACCCCTCAATCAGTATATACACTCGGATCATTTTCACATGATCACTCTCCAACAGGTGCTTCCACTACTACTACAAGGAGACTTCCTTGCCACACTAGATCTCAAGGACGCCTACTTCCACATTCCCATACATCCTGCGCACAGGACGTATCTAAGGTTCGTACTGGACGGACAACACTATCAGTTCAAGGTCCTTCCATTCGGGGTCACCACTGCTCCATGAGTGTTTACCAAGTGCTTTGCAGTAGTAGCAGCACACCTACGGAGACAACAGATCCATGTCTTCCCGTATCTGGACGACTGGCTAATAAAAGCCAGATCATTTAACCAGTGTATCCAACACACACATCAAACCATCCAAACACTACACAACTTGGGGTTCACAATCAACTATACCAAGTCGCACCTTCAGCCCTCTCATGTACAGCAATACCTGGGGGCCACAATAAATACTTCCACAGCTCTAGCATATCCCAGCTCAGCCAGGAGGGCCAGTATACAAGCTCTCATCACCAAATTTCAAATCCAACACTCTCTTCCAGCCATAGTGTTCATGCAACTCATAGGCATGATGGCATCTTGCATTTTCATCGTACCTCACGCAAGGCTTCAAATGCGTCCCTTACAGGAATGTCTGGCCCATCAATGGAATCGGGCTCGCGGACAACTTACAGATCTGGTGTTGGTAGACAGCCGCATACATCGCTCTCTGCAGTTGTGGAACACAAAAAACTTGTCCAAAGGGCGGCCGTTCCTCGTGCCTGTTCCACAGATAGTCCTAACAACAGAAGCATCACTGACAGGGTGGGGAGCCCATCCCTTAGCCCACACAGCTCAGGGAAAATGGACCACTCAACAAAAAGTGCTACACATCAATCATCTGGAACTACTAGCGATATTCCTAGCTCTGGGTTTTCACCATTTGTTACAACGGGCGGCACACTACCACGGGGTGGAGTCACATACTGACCCAGTGGAGGAGAATTTTCTCCTAGACACCTTTGACGATGCACATAGGTCTTCTACCTATGCTAAAGGGCGTAATTAAACATGCCCCTGAGGTTTTTAAAGACCCAGTCAGGGCCAGGGTCCTAAATCCTCGTATGGAGAAGAAATACAAAGCCGCCCCCACAGACCCTTCTTACATTAAAGGCCCTGCACCATTGGATTCCCTAGTGGTATCTACAGCTAGGAAGCGCTCAAATTCTCAGGCGTCAGGCGAAGCACCCCCACCTGACAAAGAGTCCAAGCTCCTAGACGCGTCAGGGAAGCGCACTGCGTCACAAGCTGCCAATATATGGCGTATCGCCAATACGCAAGCACTGCTGGCCTGATACGACAGGACGCACTATGATGAGCTAGAGACCATCATGCACCATCTCCCTGAAAAGTACAAGACTAGGGCTAATGAACTGATTCAAGAGGGGAAAACAATAACTAATACCTCGATACACTGTGCCCTAGATGCAGCAGATACAGCCTCCAGGGCCATAAACACCAGTGTCCTTCTCCGTCGCCATGCCTGGCTCAGAGTTTCAGGGTTTAAACCGGAGGTACAAGCCTCTATATTAAACCACCCATTCGACCAAGATCATCTATTTGGCCCCAAAGTAGACAAAGCCCTCAAAAATGAAAAAAGATACAGACACGGCCAAATCCATGGGATCCCTGCAGTCACATACTCCCAGGCGCTCCTTTCGCCGCTCTTACTTTCGGGGCACGGGCAGAAGCTACTCCTCGGATAGTGCATCCATGTCCTACAAATCCCCTCCTCAATCTACCTTCACAAAGGGTTATCAAAGAGGCGGATACAGAGGCAATAATAATAAGGGCAGAGGCAAGACAAATACCGCCCGCTCTGCCACACCTCCTGCCCAATGACTTTTCCCCCGCTCCTTCCAGACCATTCCACTCCGGTCGGGGGCAGACTACAACATTTCCTTCACGTCTGGGAGACAATCACCTCAGACAGATGGGTGACACAAATTATTCACTCAGGGTATTGCCTAGAATTAACATCTACCCCCCCCCCCCCCCCCCCAACATTCCACCCAGGCACCGCCCTATGTCTCAAGAACGTACTGCGCTACTAACACAAGAGGTGATCTCCCTCCTGCAAAAAGGGGCAATAGAGCAGGTCCCTATAAATCAACAAAATTTGGGGGTCTACTCCCTGTACTTTCTGATTCCAAAGACGGACGAGACTCTACGACCTATCCTAGATCTCAGACCTCTAAACACCTACATACATACAGACCATTTTCACATGGTAACCCTTCAACAGGTTCTTCCACTCCTCTACCAGAGCGTTTTTCTCACCACTCTGGATTTGAAAGACGCATACTTTCACATTCCAGTACACCAGGCTCACAGAAAGTACCTCAGTTTTGTGGTGGACGGACAACACTACCAGTTCAAGGTGCTCCCGTTCGGGGTAACAGCACCAAGGGTTTTCGCCAAGTGCCTGGCAGTAGTGGCTGCACACCTCAGAAGACAGCACATTCACGTCTTCCCGTATCTGGACGATTGGCTCATAAAAGCCACGTCCTACCAACAATGTGTGCAACATACCGCCGCTACGGTCCGATTACTTCACCAGCTAGGTTTCACGGTGAACCATCAAAAATCCCACCTGGTACCATCACACACAAAACAATATCTCGGAGCCACCATAGACACCTCAAAAGCCATAGCCTATCCCAATCCTGCTAGGATTGCAAAAATACAGGCTCTGCGTCAAAAATTCCTATGTCAACACTCTCCCAGCAAGAGTGTTTATGCAGCTCATAGGGATGATGGCCTCTTGCATCTTTATAGTGCCCCATGCAAGACTCCAAATGCGTCCACTCCAAGAGTGCTTAGCACGCCAGTGGAACCAGGCCCAGGGATAACTGACAGATCTGGTGTTGGTAGACGGTCGCACCCATCGCTCTCTGCAGTGGTGGAACACCACAAACCTTTCCAGAGGTCGACAGTTCCTGGACCGGTCCCACAAATAATCCTAACAGCAGATGCATCACTCTCCGGCTGGGGAGCTCATCTGTTACATCTCACAGCACAAGGCACATGGACACCACAACAGAAGTTACTCCACATCAACCATCTGGAGTTACTGGCGATCTTCCTCACCCTAAAATCCTTCCAGACGCAGATTTCAGGCAAGGCAGTCCTCATTCGCACAGACAACATGACTGCCATATACTACATTCAAAAACAGGGGGGCACACACTCTCCACAGCTCTCTCGGTTAGCACAGAGCATATGGAGATGGGCAATTCCACAAAAGATTTTTCTCCTAGCCCAACACGTCCCAGGAGTCCAAAACATCGTGGCAGATCTGCTCAGCAGACAGACACAGCAGATCCACGAGTGGGAACTTCACCCACAAGTTCTTCACCCGTTCTTTCAGAAGTGGGGGCATCCACACATAGACCTATTCGCCACCCACAAAAACAAAAAATGCCCAAGCTTCACCGCCAGATATCCACACCCATTGTCCAAAGGCAATGTGATATGGATGAACTGGTCAAACAAATTTGCATACGCTTTTCCACCTCTCCCACTAATTCCATTAGTGGTGCGAAAGCTACAACAGCATTCCCTAACTCTGATCCTAGTAGCTCCAACATGGGCCAGACAACTGTGGTACACCATGCTGCTGGAACTCTCAGTGGTACCACACCAAAAGCTACACCTCTCACCATGCCTCCTAACCCAGAACCATGGAGAGATCAGGCACCCGGACCCAGCTCAGCTCAACCTTGCGATCTGGCTCCTGAGGTCCTAGAATTCGGATACCTTAACCTTCCCCCTGATTGCATGAACATTATCAGGGAAGCTAGACGCCCTACTACTAGAGCGTGCTATGCAGCAAAGTGGAAAAGATTTGTTGTTTACTGCCACAACAACACAATCAATCCTTTAAATGTATCCATACAGCACATTATATGTTATTTACTCCATTTACAAAGGTGTAACCTAGCATATACTTCCATTCGGTTACACCTCGCTGCAATTGCTGCTTATTTACAGAACAGGCAGCACCTCTCACTTTTCATTGTGCCTGCCATCAAGGCCTTTATGGAAGGCCTCAAAAGAGTAATTCCACCCAGAGTGCCACCCTCACCTGTCTGGAACTTGAACATAGTCCTCACACGGTTAATGGGACCCCCTTTCGAACCATTACATAAATGCGAGCTGCAATTTCTCACATGGAAAACAGCTTTTCTGGTGGCCATCGCTTCCCTCAGAAGGGTTAGTGAAATACAAGCACTCACTATACAGGAACCTTTTCTCCAGATGCATCACAACAAGGTTGTATTCCGCACCAACCCCAAATTTCTACCCAAAGTCATTTCTCCATTCCATCTAAACCAGTCGGTAGAATTACCAGTCTTTTTCTCGCAACTCCAAACAGTTGCGGAAAGGGCTTTACACACACTGGATGTTAAAAGGGCTTTACTTTACTACATCCAGAGGACACAACCTTTTGGGAAAACCAAACAGCTATTTGTCTCCTTCTCCCCACCACACAAAGGCAACCCTATTTCTAAATCAGGGATAGCTAGGTGGATTGTAAAATGCATACAGATTTGCTACCACAAAGCAAAACGAACGCTATCGGTTCCCCCTAAAGCCCACTCTACAAGGAAGATAGGGGCTTCTATGGCTTTCCTAGGGAACATACCACTAGATGACATCTACAAGGCAGCGACATGGTCAACACCGCACACCTTCACAAAACATTACTGTGTAGATGTGCAAACCAAGCAACAAGCTAGTGTGGGCCAAGCTGTACTAAAAACACTGTTTCAAACAACTGCAACGGATGCCGGTGGTCGCCGCTAGGGTTGGGTACTGCCATATAATCTATGCACAGTGTATAATCTGCAGCTCATATTCCTCGAACGGAATATGCTACTTACCAGTATGCATCTGTTCTTGGCATGTAGAGCTGCAGATCTATACACACCCACCCGCCTCCCCGGCTACCTGTATCCGTTCCTGTCTTATCTTATTTAGATACAATACACATGGGTTTCTTTACTGTTACTACTATGCTCCATCTTTCCCTGCTGGCGAAAAACAATCTGAGGATGGAGCCGAAGCCCATGCGCAATACTAACCAGAGGAGGAGTCACCGACCTAGTGACTTCCAAAGACTTTCCAAGAGGAAAAACAAACTGCAAACATCCGGGCCCAACACCAGATGGCGATCTATGCACAGTGTATAGATCTGCAGCTCTACATGCCAAGAACAGATGCATACTGGTAAGTAGCATATTCCTTCCTTATTGCAATCACCTCTCTCAGGAGGGTAAGTGAGATCCAGGCTTTAACCATACAAGAGCCATTTTTACATATTCATCGTAACAAAGTGGTTCTCAGAACAAACCCAAAATTCCTACCTAAAGTCATTTTTGCATTTCATCTTAATCAATCTGTGGAGCTACCAGTGTTTTTTCAAAACCCGGACTCCGTAGCAGAGAGAGCTCTTCACACCCTAGACGTCAAAAGAGCTCTACTCTTTTATTGACAGGACTAAATCCTTTCCCAAAACAAAACAATTGTTTGTAACTTTCTCTCCACCGCATAAAGGTAATTCCATCTCAAAAGCTGGGATTGCAAGATGGATCGTTAAATGTATCCAAATATGCTACCAAAATGCCAAGCGCACGTTAACAATTCCCCCTAGAGCGCACTCAACACGCAAACTAGGGGCTTCCATGGCATTCTTAGGGAACATTCCCCTAGAAGACATTTGTAAGGCAGCCATATGGTCTACAACACAAACCTTCACTAAACACTATTGTGTTGACGTGCAAGCCAAGCAACAAGCTTCTGTAGGCCAACACTTTTTGAAACTACTGCAACAGATATAGGTGACCACCGCTAGTGGAGATACTGCTCTACAGTCTATGCTAAGTGTGAGATCTGCAGCTCATATGCCTCGAACGGAAAATGCTACTTACCAGTATGCATCTGTTCTTGGCATGTAGAGCTACAGATCCTCACACGCCCACCCACCTCCCCGGGACCTGTATATGTTCCAGTACTATCTTACTTAGATATACACACACGGACATCTTTCTTTTCTACTAACTCCATCATTTCCCATCATGGCGAAAAACAATCGGAGGATGGAGTCGATGCCCATGCGCACTATCGTCCAAGGGAGGAGTCGCCTATCTCGTGACTACAAAGACCTCTTCCGAGACGACAACAAGGTGCAAGCATCCGAACCCAACACCAGATGGCGATATAATGCTAAGTGGGAGGATCTGCAGCTCTACATGACAAAAACAGATGCATACTGGTAAGTAGCATTTTCCTTTCTCTTGCTACCCAAGTAGCAGAACAGCATCAGCCTTTGATAGAAAGTAATTGTAAAAATATTTCCACTTCAATCCATTGCATTGTCCTCTGGCACTCCATGTACTGCTTAGGGTTTATACCAATTCTTTTGTGAGTTGATACAGTTGGCACAGAATGACTTGAAGAATCTCATCAGTGTGTAAGGGGGGTGGGTCATTGTTTTTTCAGATACCTGCATTATTCTCCTAGAAGCTTCATTAAGTTTAGACCTGAGATCAGTTACTCTGCCTCTTATTGGCTCACATAGACAAATCAAACATTGTAGATGCTCTTTTTCTCTAAGACTGTAAAAATCCAGACTATAATGGGGAAGAATAAGGGTTTGTGGAATTGGGGGGAAACTATAGATGGATTATCCTCACTGACTTAATCTGGTATGACAGTCATGGAATTTTCCCCTCTGCATTATAAACTTCCATTTCTACTGCCTCCTGAATATTTCTTCTTCCAAATGGCTGGTTGGTAAAAACCTGGCTACTGCAGGCAAAGGTGTTCTTGGAGGCACTACTTCACCAGCCACTCATCACATATTGGTTTGAATAGGGGAATTCCGTAGGCATTTGGGTCTTATATGACCTAGAAAATTGGCTGTAATGACATAGCAGAGGAGGATGCAAAGTAGTAGTCTTCATCCTACACGGCATGTCTCCCACAGAAAGATGCACACTGTCAAATTCATGTGTATGGTTGGTTTCCTCGTCTCCCTTGTTTCTTCTCTCACCATGTGATTGACGGTCATCTTTTAGAATAAGTTGTATGTTTTCCTTAACTGGAGATATCTCGTGCCACCAGCAGGTGTATTGTAATCTGCCCTTCCTTGGAGGAAGAAGGAAATTCTGTCAGCTAGGTTCTTGTCTGAGTGAGCAGAGGTTGTTGAAGACTGTTGTGAAGATGACATATACATAGAAAAGTAGTCAATGGGCCTAGGCTTCAATAGATAGAGGTTGTCAACAAAGTGCTGGTCAACAGAGGGCATCTGCCAGCTTGTTAGGGAAGAACCAGTTGAATGTTGAGGAGTTGGCCAATAGGATAATGATTTATTTCTCGACTTTTTATTTTATTTTTTGGTGGAGTTTTATATAGCACAAACTAGACCCGAAGGTATCAAAGAGCTTTACATGAGCACCAGTTACGTTACAGACTGACACGTTAATTTTTGTTAGGCACGGGGAGATTAAGTGATTTGCCCAGAATCACAGAATGTTGAGCGTCCCTGCCGAGACTTGGAGGTGAATGAGAATTTTTGCATGGTTCATGCGAAGAAGTCTGTTGGAGTGAACGGGCACCAGTTTAACTGATCGTTGAAAATGATATGATGGCCTAGGTTTGGCCAATACTATTTATACTTTTAGCCCCATTTTTAGGTCGAGGACTACCAGTCTGCCGAAGGCAGAACCGGAAGTCGGAGATTTAATGTTTCCTAGAGTGGCTATTTAGCCCGCCTCTCTTTTTGCTTCTCCTCCATTGGCTGGCTTCCTAAACGGAGGCCAGCCATTGGAGGAGAGAGCCGTCCCTCCAAATAGGCTCCGTCTTTTTCAGATTCGGGGGCGTGTTCCTTGCTGTTCTTTCCACTTTTTAGCCACGCCCTTGTAGAACAGCAGGAACACGCCCCCGAATCCGAAAAAGTTTGGAAGCTCCCATCCGCCATTTTTAGGTCGAGGACTACCGGTCTGCCGAAAGGCAGAACCGGAAGTCGGAGATTTAATGACTTGGAGAAGAGGGGCTTGATCCAGCCCCTCTTCTCCCCTGTTCTCCATTGGCTGGCCTCGTAAATGCTGGCCAGCCACTGGAGAAGAGGTCAGTCACTCCGATCAGGCCCCGTCCTTTTCGGATCGGGGGGCGTGGTTTTTGCGAAAAGTCTCAGGGAGGAGACAACAGCAAAACACGCCCCCGAATCCGAAAACGACGCTGCCTTTCTCCTCGGAGAAAGGCGGTGGTGTGTGCCTGCTCTTGTTTCTGCTCTCCTCGCTGCTCCCCCTTACATACCCCCACTTCCCATTGTCCCTTTCCTTCTCCCACGAGGGCTCCACTTCGTTTTCGCAGGGGAAGCCCAGCTTACAGCAGCTGTAAATCCGCTTGATGTACTGGAAGAGATGCTGGTGGGGAAAGACGGGCCTGGGGGTCCCGAGGCAGCAGTGCGCACCCGGAGCCTAAAGGGGGCGCTGTCCTCCAGCGCGGCCAACTTGTGGTGCCCGCTGCTCCAGGGCTGGCTCATGTGCAGGCACTGAAGCCGGGGGTCCGCCCTGCCGAGGTCATTGTAGTCCACGCCGAAACCCACATCCTCGGACCTTCCCGCGGCCCAGTGCCGGGCGGACACCCTGTGCCTGGGGTAGAGTGGCAGGGTCCGGCCCTCCTGGAGGAGAGAGAGCAGACAGCAAAGGGCGAGAGCGTCCCACATGGCGCAGCACAGAGGGGTGAAATGGCCGCGGCGCGCCGGGCCGTCCCTTAAATAGGCCTCCCCGGGCCCTGCACAGACTCTCTGGCTGCTCGGACGACATTCACTGGAGGAATCCTTTCTGCGGCTGATGGTCTGAACTCCCCAAACAATGCGCTGCCCATGCTGCGATAATCACTTATATTTACACACCCATCGCCTATGTAAATGGCCGGCAGCGCCTCTGAGGGGTGAAAGTAATAGAACTTAAGAGGAGCAGCGGTGAATAAGAGGAGCAGCGGTGAAAGCACTGCTTAGGCCAGTCTATTCTTGGGAACTGTGCTGAATGTAAACAGTCTATAAAAAGCAAACTTTTTTTTTTTTTTGTAAAGAAGGGCGTGATGTCCGTTAGATGTCTCCTGGATTTAATGCGGTTGATGCCAGCCAGCATTACAGTGGTCGGTGCACACAGCGCCTGCAAGGCTGCCCCAGTTCATACACACTGGTCACCAATTGTGTAGCAAGGATGCCATGGAAACCTGGTGCAAGCAAGGAGAATGTCCCCCTTGACTGCACTTGGGCTATTAAAATACAGCAGCGTTCAGTGAGCCCCCAGGACTCTGGGCCCCTGTGCTACTGCACCTGCTGCACCACTGGTAACTACTCCCCTGTATTTCACCCAACTGTCACTGCTCCGAATTGACATTTGGTGTCCATGTGGACTCAAGGACGAGGTCTTTTCCAGCCTGTTCAAAGCTGACCCGCGTTTTAATGCCTTCGATGGCCTTTCCAGCAACGTTTAAGTCGCAGGGGCTACAGAGACTCCTATCTCGTCAACGCTTTTTAGACCATCCTCGGAGACTAACAGGGGGCAAAAGTACGGGCACTGCAAAAAGTTAAGTTAGAGAGCGCGTGTGCGACAGAAAATGCAAAGTTCGGAATAGAAGGGGCACTGCTCGGGTCAGGTGTTTGTAAATCACTAGTGAGTACTGGGTGGGGAGGGGGCACTCCCGAGGGGAGATTACAGAGTGAGCACAGCAGGGTAATCTGCGCCCACTGACTAATGAGCCCCTTATTGTCTTTTATGTGTGTGCAGAGCCCCTGGAACAAACGCATCGCATTGCTGAGCTAACAGCCCCCATGCACGTTTAGCATGCAGCAGCGGGGGGGGGGGGGGGGGGGGGGGGGTCAGAAAGGAGACTCCCTGGCTGGGCCTGGGGGGTACACGCGGTACAATTACCCTTATCTTCAGGGTTAGGAAAAAACGTGCAGTGAATTCCAACTCAACCCAGAAAGACAATGACAATTACTTTTAACAAGCATTTACAATGCAATGGTCTCGGCATTGGTAAAGTTAGAGCTATTGGCATTGCTCATGACATTATTTTTGTTTGTTTTTGTTTTTAAAACATTTCAAGAAACGGCATTGTCATGAGCAATGCCAATAGCTTTAACTTTAACAATGCCGAGACCGTTGCATTGTAAATGCTTGTTTATCTATCCTCTGGCCGTGAGGATCTTCTTGCTGTTGCTCTCGCGCGCTGCCCGCCTGCTGCGTCCTCGCTGCCCTGCACACCGGGTTTTCACGCTGTGCTTGTTTTTCCTCCGTTGTGCGTTTTCCCTATTGTGCGAGCCATCCGATAGACCCTAACGGCTCGAATTACGAACTTCGTAAGGATCACGCACTTTGCTTGTGACAGAGGAATGAAGCCATTGTCTTGGAGACGCTCCGAGGTTTTTGTGAACCTTCTGTAACTGATGTTATCAGCAAGGCCCTAGGACGAGTTTCGAAGCTTCCATCCACCATATGTTTAATATGCACGCGCCACTTTTCACGGTGTTGCCCACCCCACCACCACCGCCCCTCGCTCCTTGTTTGATTTGTTTGATAAGCCAGGCATGTTCCAGCAACCGGGATTCCATTCAGCCCCTTCACTGCTAGAGAGAGGGGCTGACCAGCAGGATGTCAGCGTCGAGCCGAGAGGTGCGTTTGAAACCGAAAGGGCTGCTCCGCTCCTTCTCCGTGCAGCTTCACCAGGAGCCTAGTGTCCCGAAGACTGGAGGAGCCCCCGGCCTGTGCCAGCCTCGCCTCTTCGACCCCAGGTAACGCTCGCGGCTGTGTATGCCTCCCGCGTGCATTGTTGTTAGCTGATCGCAAGAGCGTGGCACAGGCTTTGCTAACATTGACTAATGATGCTGGTTTAAAATGGTGACTGGTCCACTACACATAAGGAGCCTTGCAGCTCGCTCTGCAGATTTTTTGCTTATTTTCTTTGTTAAATTTTTTAAATACCGGAAACTCAACCCGAAGATATTGCAGCGCTTTGGCTAAACAAACACCGTCAAACCGGAGGCTGCCGTGCTAGTTATGCTTTCATTATTGTGTCTCTTTCCCTGCTCCTCTACCCACTCTCTCTGCTCTCACTCTCCCCTCCCTTCTACCTCTCCCACATAGTCACCGGGCTCCTGCTTCCACATCGGGTACTAACCTGCACGTATTTCTATTGAGGTTACCAGTGCTATTGTGTGACAGCCAACAGTACTGAAACTCGTTTGTGCAGGATGGAGTTTCAAGTTGTCGGGCAATTGTAATGTCTATGGTCATGCGAGCGGCCCGTGGTTTTACATTAAGCAAGGTGCATGAATACAGATAATGCTCAAAACGCCGGCATACAAACACAGGCAGTAAAAGGTTTAACTGCGTTTAGCTTTAAAATGTGACTTGCGCTGTTTTTTGTCTCTGTTTTCGCTTTGATTGAAATTGCTGGGACTAAAGCATCGATGCCCCATTGAGTTGTAAGATTAGAGATGATTTTATGTGCAGGGGCAGGAGATACTCTTTTATGCTTGATAGTAAAACAATTCGGGGGGCATCATTAAAACCTAGACTGGTGTTAAAGAAATATGCATGCCCCCTTTTTTTTGGGAGTGGGGGCAGGCTAAACTAATTGCCTATCGTCTACTACACATTACGAGGCACTGAAGTGCATGACCTGCGGGTTGTACGCTACTTCTTGGAAGCCTTATATTAGTGACTGAACACGTGTGAAGTTTGTTGGTGGTAATTTCGTTTACATTCTGAACCATTCCTATGTAATTAAGCAAAAGACCTCATTTCTGTTTTAAGTGTAAGTGCAATATTTAAAATAAAGCTACGCCCTTATTTACGTTAATTTAACTTCATATTATACAAACATGCCACTTTATAAACATGTCACTGTTATTTTTGCAATCATTTTTGTAGTTTAATGATGGACTGACATGCTTGCACAAGGAAATATTGTGAACTAGCTGTTTAACCTCTTCCCCAAATGATGTCCACAACCCGCCGTATTGGCCCATCTGTGAGATTGCAGTCCATGCTACGGGCAGACACTTTCTAACAGACAGACAGACCCCTGCAGATCAAGCCTCTGAGAAGCAGGCTGTCCTGTTTGGGATTGCAATATTCAGAACTATAGCCACTGTTGAAATTTTGCTAAGGATTCATAACAGTTTTGTCTCCCAGCCTGCTGTCAGACAATTTATGTGAGGATGGCCACACAAATAGGAAAAAGAGTGGATTTTAATCTCGAACTATAAAACAGTACTTCATCATGTGCTGAAAGCTGGCAACCAAAAACTTAAAACACGCATGGTCTCTTTTGTTTCAATGGCTCCTCTTTACTCTCGCAGGACTAGCGCCTGACCTGTACTCGCCCCCTCCAATATAAGTAAGTACATGACATACACCACAAAATGACATAATAATGCCGATGCCAAAAGAGGCTTGCTGAGGCTGATTCCATCCAGGGCCGGACTGGGAACCAAAACCGGCCCTGGCAAAGTGCTCGTGTACTCATTTTAACAACATTTAACAGATTAAAAGGACAACTTTGTAGAGATTTGAATCTGTTACCTGCGTTTCTCGTCAGCGAGTGCTTAGCTCGCTGAGCTACCTAATTTGGTAGTCCAGGCTGCTTCCTTTAGGGAGCCCAGGTGTAGAAGCCACTTACATTCATTAAGGGGGTCCTTCTGCTTGCTGCCTGTTTCTAGTTACAGCCTGCAGATCTTATCTGTGATTTGTGTTTAAATGTGAGCTCTCGCGACAAAGTTGTAAACCTGATTGATTTGCCGACTTTGAGACACGCCCGTGCCCCCAGGCCTGTATCTCCTGGCCCCGGGCCTCTGCAGACAGTTCACAGGGGCGCCTTTGTCTCCCAACAATAGCCACAGAAGGAGCCCCCATGGGGGGCAAACAACCCGAAACGTAATATAGTTGTCTGGCGGCGGGGCTTGGCGGCCGCACTTCCGACCACAAGATGGAAATGTGAGCACGTACCGGGTGATGTCACTTAGTGAGGTCCCCCCCCCCTGTCTTGACTCCTTGAGTGGTGCAGAAGTGGGGTGTCTGACTCTGGACCTGTGGGCTACTGTGGGGGCAGTGTGCAGGCTTCAACTGCTAATCCCGGGTTCCCAGCCAACGTAGATACTATCTGATCCTGGCTGCTACTGACGCTCAGTGTCTCGCCTTTGTTCTTGCGCACCTCTTTGACTGAACACTCCCGGCCCTGTGGGTGTAAGGTACTCCAAGGAATTCTTCAGCTTTTGATACGGAGTCCGCCGTGTTTTATTACCCTGATAAAGTGATGCAGGGAGACGGAGCACCTGTTGTGTTTCCTGTGTCATCTGTGACACCGTCAACCTCCTGGTGTGGCCCTAGCGGGAACCCTGCAAATTGACTGTTATATAGTGCCTCACTTATGTTTCAAAGCACTGTAAGCAATAGCTGTTGTCATTACACCGTTTAATATTGCCCAATTGGGCCTCGGACACATCACATGCTAGCTGAATTCGCAGGAGTTCAAACTCCGGCCCCGGGCCAGTTAATAGTTGTGACGTACGTCAGATCTCTGGGGCCAGCAGCGCTGCATTCTGGGATTCACCTGGGCACGTACGGGCCTAGGAGCCGCAGAGGGCGAAGAGCTGAAGGTGGGTTGAACTTGTAATGCTGTAATACCCTCCTTTCGAGTTCACTGGCAAGTGGAAGTATCTACAGCTAATTTAACCCCCTTTAATTAAGGAAACCCTTTAAAGGACTACTAGTTAATTGAGCCCACGGACACGATGTAAATATTGCCAGAAGATTCAAGCCTATGGTATTTTCCGGTGGGAATGACGTCACACGTATATTGCCGTTTTATGCTTTTAACGTAAATTATGGTAGAACTATTCTAAATTGTGCTTAAGAATCATAACGCAACGCTGCTGCTATAAATAACTAACTGCGGTATTGCCTGCGTCTTTCCATCTTCAACACAGTATTCATAGTTTAATCGATGCACTCTACAACTGGATCTATGGTAGCGGTGACATTTGAAGTAGCAAAAAGTAAATGTGTCAAATTTTGAGGTTACTGTGTGGCTCCGTGTGTGTGTGTGTGGCTCTGTATGTGTTGGTGGCTCTGTGTATGTGTGGCTCAGTATGTGTAAGTCTGTGTATGTCTGTGTGGTTCTATGTGTGTAGCTGTGCGTGTGTGTGGCTCAGTGTATGTGTAGCTCAATAAGTGCATAGGTGCCTCTGTGTGTGTGTATAGATGGCTCAGTATCTTTATGTGGCTAGCTCGGTATGTGTGTTAAGTGACTCTGTCTCTGGCTAGCTCTGTATGTGTAAGTCAGTGGCTCGGTATGTGGATGTCTGTAGCTCTGAATATTTGTGTGGATAGCTCTCTATCTGTGTCTGGCTGACTCTGTATGTGTGGCTCTGTATGTATGTCTGGGTGATACACTTTGTATGTGTGTGACTCTGTGTGGGTGGTTCTGTATGTGTGTGGGGTTGGCTCTCTCACTACGTCACTCTCTCTCCCTAACACTCTCTCTCTCGCTACCTCACTATCTCTCACTACCTCACTATCTCTCACTATACTACACTCTGTCTCACTAACTCTCTACCTCACTCTCTAACTCGCTACTCAACTCTCTCTTTCTCACAGCAACACAATATCACTACCACAGTAACTATCTCTCACTCACTACTTAAAAACTTCACTCTCTCTCACTACCTCACTCTCTATTTCAATACCTCACTCTCTCTCTCTATCTCACTACCTCACTCTCTCTCTGCTAATGCAATAGGTATCACTTATGCAAAAAAAAGCTAATGCCAATAGAAATGACAGTGCCATTTATTTAGGGATACAAAAATGATTAAAAAAATTAGCAATACCAATAGCTTTACCTATAATATTGCCGAGACCATTGCATTGTAAATGCTTGTTTGATTTGACAATTTGCCCCTCACAAAAAGCTTTCCCAGAGGAGTAAGCTGTACTCCTAAATGATTCCTCACCAGAGGATGAAGATCAAACATTAGTTAAAGCAAAAATTCAAATCCTCCACCTTTCCTAAAGATTTTTTGCAGTTGTGGCGTAGTCCACTTGAGCATGGTTCTGGGAGCCGCAATATATAAATTTTATGTGCAGAATGTCACTAAATCTTTTTTATTGTCGCAAGTTTTACAACCCTAAAGATATTTTCAGACTTTTCCACTATGGCAGGCACAGAACCCTTCTCTTGACTCCATGCCAAAGTCCCAAGCATGTAAAGTTTGAGGTGTAGAAGGAAGTGGGCGATGTGTGATTCCAGAGAGAGAGAGTAACCCATGCCAAGTAGCAATCACGTTGACAGGTGAAGTCTTCCTCGAGAATCTAAACTCTTAAAAAAACGAATAAAAAAAATCTTATTTAAAAAATAAAAAAAATACAAAACAAGATGGAGCTCTTTCCACCTACTTGGTAATAAATAACGTGCATCTGAAACACTAAATCTGGTCAGGACAGTCTGCCTCTATGGGCAAGTAAAAGGCCCAAACAAGTAGTTTTATGGACGTTGTAGGTTAAGGAATGTATTTTGTTAATGCTTTTTTCAATGAAGATTTCCAGCCTTAGGAGGAATGGTTTGCATTTATTTTAAATCTACAAAAGATCTATTGCTGTACAAGTGAATTATAGCTAATGTCATATCATGGCATGAAACCCTGATTTTGTTTTTATGAACTATCACGCCCTCGCAAGGCTGCTTCTTACCTTACTTCCTCAGTAACTAGTATAAACAAAGTAGTTGAGAAGAAATGCTTGAAATTGTTCTGCCTATAGTTAGGCTTTTGTTCTCTTTGTCTCTGGAAACATAGTTTTTGCGATTTTTATTTTAAATGCATTATTTTATTTGTAGGCACGTCTGGATATTTTAAAGATTCATTCAAGAAAAATGAATCTGACCAGGGGTATAAACTTGCGTAAAATAGCAGAACTCATGCCAGGAGCTTCTGGAGCAGAGGTTAAGGTAAGCAGTAAATGCCCATTTCCTTTTCATTCTTTATGCTATATGTAAAAACGTTTTCCATCTGATCCTGCATTTGTAAATTATCTGACACAATTACAGACTTTGCGATTGTTGTCTGTGTGCCATATCATATTAATGTGTATCTAAATTTGGCAATCCTATGTGAAATATTTAACTTCAAATGATTTCAACGTCAGTAATCTACCATGGGTAGTTTGACTGCTTGTATCCGTGCTTTGATTCCATACATTTTATACCTGGAAAATAGTGTGCTTGCAAATCTAAATTCAAACTTACTAAATTCTGTGACTATTTAATACTGTTTTTTGTCTTAGTAGTGCTTTGTACATTTGTAGCACAAATTAATGTTGGCATAACCTGAAATTGAAGGCTATTTATTCAGTGCTTACTAGAATTACGTACCTTGAGCATTCATATATACAATATAAAATATTGTATACTATTTTCAATAATTAGCACACCTAAATTAATGTTGTACAAGCCTCTTTAGTTTTTCCTATCCTAGTGTTCGAAGCTTAGTCTGTAAGCTAAGGTAGGTAAAGGGTTTTTGTTTTAAGCTCTAGCCTGAGGCAGTGCATGGACTATGTCGTGTGCAAACTTTTTTGTTCACTAAAACCTAAGCATTTGCCATGCAAATTGGTCTCGCAATTCCTTGAGTAAGAGGTATTGGTGTTGTAAATTATGTCTTTTACTCATGTGTTATGAGTGTATGTATGTGGTGTGCAGTAGAATTATGTAGGTTAGATTGTTAGTTGTGGAATAGTGTGGTGTGGATTTGGGTAGTGGAATTATGTGGCATGGTGTGCAGCAGAATTATGTGGTAGCCGGGTCTGGTGGCTCAGTGGACTTAAAGCATTCGCTGCAGGAGCCTGTGTTCGACCTCATTTTCTTGGAATTCTGTGGCATGGTGTGGTGTGGAATTTTGTGGATAGTAATGTGGTATTGAGTGTATAGGGATTATATTGAGTGAGATCATGTGTTATGGAGTCTCATTATATAAAATGGTATTATTTGGGGTGGTATGTAGTGGAGTTTAATTGTGTGGTGTGCTGTTGAATTTTGTGGCATGGTGTGGGATTCTGTGGTGCAGACTGGATTTATGTGTTGTGTAATTGTGTTGAGTTGAATTATGTGGTTTGGTGTCTAATTCTGTGGTGTGGAGTTGGGAAGTGGAATTGTGTAGCATGGAACTATGTGGATAATTTTGCCTTTTTGGTGACAAAAAAACAAAAGGGTAGGAGCTAAGCTCAAGATCTGTGTCGTAGGGTGTAAAAAACTAAAAAAATCTAGGTTCAACCGGTTGAAGACTTTATACAATAATCATACAGGGAGAAATGTATCTGTCTGTAATATCCATTAAAGAAATGTACGGACGATCGTGTCAAATCACAAAAGGGTTTACTATTTGTTTTTTTCATGTAAAAATGCCTATTGCACTGCATAAATCAACTATGTTGAACTGCTCCTTAAAATCATTGGCAACAGTTATATCCCGGTCAATGAGGGAGCCTTGCATGCAAACTTAAAAAACCAACCGACTCAGCTGGTCAGAAAACACAGTCTGAAAATATCATGCCACGCACAAACGTGTCTTATTGCCAGAAAAGCCTTACAGAGGTGCAGCTGGCAGCTTACCCTCATTCATCCGTTATTAAAGACTGCCACATCCAAATACGTGCAGGAAATAAAGCTTTTTCATCCAGACCGGCCTCAACGTGCATGCTTAAGAATGCATGTTGCCACGTAAAGCAATACTACAGTGACGTGTAGAGTGAAAAGGCCTCATAAAGTGCTTATAACTCCTACAACATAGAAATCATGACGTGACTATCACGTTCATTTGTATATTTACATCCAGGTGGCACGTGTGAGATTAAATGACTTGTGCCCAGGTGCATTTTTCATAAAACCACACCACCTAGCTGGTCAGAAAACAGACGCTCAATTTACAGATGTCATAAGATGCAACAAAAAAGAGTTTGTTACAAAGCCTTACTGAGGCACAACTATAAGCTTGGTGCTGGAATCAGCTGCATTGCCACTGTACTAATATACAGTGTGTCGTATGAAAAGTTATGGGTGGCCACGATTGAGAGCTCTGGAGCTTAGGCCGAACGCAGTGCGAACATCTCACAGTGACTGTTGGTTGGGGCTCGAAATACATGCTTATCCGATCATTGGCGCCTCTGCAAAGAACAAAGTGCAATGGCCAGATGTTCCAATTGTAATTGTGATTATGTGCAAAAGTGTGTAGGAGGTACACAGCTGTCAAAATATTTGCAGGGTGAAAGTGAAATGAGTGGGTACATTGTGTGTGGGAGGATTGGTGAACTGAAAGAGATGGGTGCAAGTATGTGCAAGACACAGTGAAAAGAGGTTGCTGAAGAGGATAGAGATGAAGTTTGAGATCTGCAGAATGAGTGTTTCCTAAAGATACAAGGGGAAAAAGAGCAAGAATGTCTAACAAAGAGACTACAGAAGAGAGGGGTGTGAAGAGGTGAACAGGCGTGTTCAATACACTCAGACCTTTCCCCTTCCACAGACCATAATAATGTTTACTTCACAGTGTGCTTAAGCAGTTTAAATATCATTTAATTTAATTGTGTGGTCTACCTATAAATCATGCCTAGAGGTGCCACTGCAAGAGGTGGGCTTTCCGCTAGCGTCCGTGATAGAACAAGATGCACACCATTTGTTCTGCAAACAAGTTAATTTTGATGAATGTTTGAAAGTGGGTGAGGGCTATCCCGATGATTCTGGTACACGGATAACTTTAAACCTTTCTTAATCGAAAAGGTGAGGTGGCAGGGGGCTAATTACATCTGACCAATGGATTTAGCACACAATACAATGGAACAAACTAGAGTTTAATTCTCACCCTCTTCAGCTAAGTCCTCCGCTATCAATGGTATTCAGTGTTATATACAGAGATTTGATTACACAGGAAGCTCAAGTATTGCTTTACAAAGGTTCCATGCAGAAAGTTTCATCCCATTCTTAAGATTTTCACAGCAACTTCTTTTTCGTTCAGAAGGAGGGTGAAGGTTATCGTCTGATGATGGATACAAAACTATTGAATGATTTTGACTATACATGCGTTTCAAAGTGGAAAGGCATATTGTTTGAGGAATTTCTTACAGACTGAAGATTGGGTGACAAAAATGGATCTGAAAGATGTTCATCTATCTGACACCATTTATCAGTCTCACAGACACTTTCTACAGTGTGTGTGAAACAACTAATGATTCCAATTCAAGTTGCTCCCATTCAGCCAGTAGTGTTGATACTGAGATTGCACAGCATTGGACTACTGATATATCTGGATCATATGTTAATGTCACATGCCAAGCAATTGTTGCAGACTCCAATATAGTGGCTGGTTGCCCTCCTTCAAGGGTTGGGTTTTGTGATATAAACCAAATGAAAATAGTCTAGCACCCATCTTACACAATTTTTGTTTGTGTGTGTTTCATAATAGACCTTATAAAAGTGGTGCTCCTTCTCAAGATATGAACTGTATGAAAATGGTTGTCCGAAAAAACTTAATATCATATAAAGTGCTTGGAGATGCTTTCAAGCTCCTTCGACATAAAGTTTAGCCCATTCTAAGGTAAATTGTTGTATCTTTTTACAAATGAACAACATATCCACTATACATTAAACTAACAAATTGAAGGGTGGTGTAGGGAAGGCTAGACCCAAGAGTATCTCCACAGTATCACACTCTCAGTAGCAGACTGGGGTTCCAGATTTTTCCTGAACAAATTGGATTGGTCACTTTATCCCAATGGTTTCAAAACCTTCTCCACTTTTGGGGTCCAATTCAAGTATATCTCTTTGCATCTTGAGTGAATTGTAAACGTCCACCTTTCTTCAGCTGGAGACCGGTGGCTGGATTTCTACAGTGACAAGACTCCGCTATCTATGAGTTATGCTCTGTGGTTTTGCAGCCGCTTGGCTGTTTACCATAGTTGGAGATTTGAAAAGAAAACACGTTACAATCAAGGCTAATGTGATCATGTGCTCACCCGAATGGCCTGGGCATGCTGTGCACGCTCCGGAGATACGGTCGGCTTCCACTGATTTATGGCAGTTTGCGCAGGTGCCAATCACCGCTCTCTTTCAAAAGCAGTTCTTAAACTTTATTATATACACTTGAAGCTGTAGAGCCAACCACATTGAAGAGTTACAAGTACAAAAGTAAAAGGCATTAAAACATTTAGACCCACGTTTAAAAACAAGACACAAGTTAAAACACTCACTCGCTTAGTTACGAGTCTTGAATTCCAATGCTGACTTTGTAGCTGACATCTGCTGCTCCATAATAATGCTGTGCAGGGAAAAGAACGCACAGGAACAAACTATTGGTGTCTGTATTCGTGAATCCCAGCATGCCCACAACCGCATCATTTACCCTCATACTTCCTGCTGCCTCTAGCACCCTAGACCTGTTCACTCTCCTTTTTCTTTATTTTTTTCTTAACTTCTGCGCATGCTCTGAGCTAGCGATACTAACCAGAGCTGTGTATGAATCTCTGCACAGACTCCGTGGCGCAGGTAACGGAGTGGATCTGTGTGTGCACGAGAAACGGGAACTAGTATTTAATGGAAATCGTTATGTTTATCGTGCGATTAATAGTTCTGGAAATGGCGGTCTGCTTTTGCTCCGAAAGACCTTTATAATAAGACTCAATAACTCCAAGCATGATGGAAATGCAGGTTTTTTTTTTTAAGTTTAAAGTTTATTGAAAAGAAAAATTGTAGCATACAAAACAAAAGTAACTTTTTATATAGGAAAATCACCATATAATAAGTCTAAACAACCAAACCTATTAATAATAAACAGGAAAAAGCAAGAGAAGGAGAGGGGGGATAAGGGGGGAAGAAAATCCAATATAAATAAAAGGTATTATCAGAATCTGAGACTCTATAACATATACATGAACTGTAATAAATATACTGTAATCATAAATTCATAAGATACAATACTGAAAAGAAAAAGGAGTCATCCAAAATCTACATTTAGAACTAAGCTTAAAAAGACAACAGAGGATTTATGGAGGTTTTCTGACTTCATCTGGAGTGTTCACTGTAATGGCGGAATTAGAAGCTACATCAGTCAGGTAAGTGGATAAAGGGAGCCATAAAAGATCTATTTTAATAGATAAGGATAGAGGAGAGACATTGCTTGTATCCAATCTATGATGAAAACAAACAGCATTCCACCAGGCTTTGAAAGTAACTTTTTCAACTTGTTTCCAGTTGGAAGTTATTAAATGAAGTTATTAAATGAAGGGCTATAGCTAATAATAAGTCAATTAAAGTGGGATTAGGAGATGGGTGAGGCCAAGAAGGTGCTAAGGAGCCAAAAAAGATGGAGAAAAAAGAGTTTGGGTATTGAAAATTTTATTAATTTGAGACCAGACTAGGAGCCAAAAACGGGAAAGGGAGGGACAGTCAAAGAGCACATGTTTTCAATCAGCATAAGTCATTTTGCAGGACCAACAGGACGAGGAATAGTCTATAGAAAAAGAAGCTAACTTTGAAGGAGTCAGAAGAAGGCGTTGTGAGAAAGTGGCTCTGTATATACTGTTCCCTAATAGGTACAGGGTGTACAGAGTCCACAGTCCCCCAGAGGCTGATAGAGGTCAAAGTTAGGTATGACCTTACTCTCAAAAGTGGTAGCTTGGTCGAGCAGTAAGGCAGTACCAGAGGACAGTGTAAAGCATTTATTGTACACACTCAGTCAGCAAATGGTTTCACACACTCAATAACTGAACTCTAGGCCAATGGTTTATATATATAAAATATATGCTTGTTTTATTTTTAGAACCACAAAGGGAGTAAAAATATACTTTCTCAGAATGAGAGGTTGAATATAAATACTTTTGTCTTAGGCAATAAATTTGTGTAAACAGTCACAGTTGGTTGCAATAAACAATCCTATTTCCTAAACATACCAATGCATTGAGCTCAATGGTAAATTCAGGTTATTTGTAATAAATTACTTTTCAGATTACTTTTGGAATTCCAGGTCTGGCTCCTAGAACCAGCCTGGGGTCAGTATTCAGAATCAAGTGATGAAAGTCGACTTAATAACTGTAATGATTTTTAAATAATATTTAGCTATTTCAAAAGTTATCACTTAGAAAATATTTCACAGAAAACATTCAATGGATCTCTATGGCAAGAAATTCAAATTGCAGGTAGAGTACTTTATCGTTACTTTAGTAATCCAGGACTGGGTGCCTAGACCCAGGACTGGGGTCCTTATCAAAAGCAGGTGAGTAATTTCGTTTGCAGAAATGGTACGATTTTAAAAGAATATTTCAAATTTGCAAAAGTAGACACTTAGAAGAAATTTCACAGAAAAGCAGACAATGGTTTCCTATGGGAGAAAAATGAGTTAGAGGTAAGTATAGTTGTGAACACTTTTCAGAGTCAGGGCTGGGCACCAAGATCCAGCACTGGGAGCTCACCTAGGAGCAGGTGAGTAAATTCGTTTTTGTCACTTGGCTGATTTTTGGTGAATTTTTGCAGTTTTGAAAAGTTCACACTTAGAAGATTTTTGAAGAAAAAGTCAGTCAATGTTACCCTATGAGGAAAACGAAGTTAGCGGTTTAAGGGTAAGTACTCGGCTGGTAGAGTTGAAATTCCGGGCATGGACTCAGGGGTCCCCCAGTGTCAGGTAGGTACAGTTGGTTCACCCTCAGCGGTTTCAGGACGGCCGGGTGCAGAGAGAGTTCGGCCCAATGTTATCCTATGAGGGATAGGGGGGCCTTGGTTGGTGGCTGCTGTCTGGCAAGCCACGCGGCTGTGGGAGCTGGGCTCCTGGTCACTTACTCAGGGCAAGTGGGGAAGTAGGTTAGTGTAGAGAGGGCACTGCCAGGGCCACTCGGGCGGCTGGGTGCAGGGTGCTTTTGAGCCTTCGGGCGCTCAATGGAAATCAATGGGAATGTTCCGGTTTGGAAAAAGGCTGCAGGCTCGGGGACGAGGATGCTTCAGGTGCCACCACCACTTCAAGAGGTAAGTTGGGTAGTTGTAGGTTAGGTGGGTACCCCGGGATTGGGCACAGGGGGCCGCAGGGCGCCGGGTGGCCTTTTGATGTCGGAAATCTTACCCTCTGGTTGATCGCGGTTGGGGTGGCACTCTGTTCTGAGGCTGCAGGCTTCTTCCGGAATGTCGAGGGGGGTCCTTGGGTGCCGGACTCGGGGTCACAGTCGCCATGGGGTCGTCCTCAGGGTCTTTGTCCAGTCCGGCACTGGCCAGGCTTGGCTGGTGCAGAGTGTGTTGGGTCCGCGGTTCCGGGCTGCTGCCCAGGGTTAAAAATAGGTTTCTTGAGTAGAGCCTCTACTCATGGGAGACCCAGGGGCTTAGAGCCAACAGGTAGCCAGGTCCTCCGGGGTTGGTGAGGTTGCTGGCCACGAGAGATGCCACGCTGGTGCAGGTTCGAGAGTCGACAGGCCGGTAGGGCTGGGGCCAAAGCAGTTGGTGTCTTCTCTTTTTAGCAGCTGCAGGGCAGGTTCTTGTTCTTCTTGCTCTTCTTGTAGTTTTCTATCTGGAATCTGTCGATGGAAGGTTCAGGGTGCCCCTAAATACTAGATTTAGGGGCGTTACAGGTAGGTGAAGGCCAGGGACCAATGGGTCCTTGTCCTGGGGTGGGTACACCCCCTATCCTGCCTCTCTCCTGTGGGAGGGGGGCAGTAGCATAATCCTGATAGGGTAGGGCCCCCCATCCTCAAGATGGCGATAGCCCGGAGATGTGCTTCACCTCGCCTCCCCCACCTGAGGGGTGGGGTGGGCAGGCTGGCACATTCCCTGTCCTTGTATGGGGTTTCCGGCCAAGCTTCCCTCCAGAGTGGGGGGTTGCAGAGGCCTGGGGAATCTCCAAGAGGCGGCATGCCTTTGAAGCTTCCCTTGGCTCATCCTGGGGGAGGAGATTTATCACCTCACCCAGGATGTGCATTGTTGCAGGCCCGGGAGAGCAGGGGCTCTCCCACCCAGGGGTCCAGCAACGTGTCTGCTGTGTGGCAGCCTGGGCAGCCTCAGAGCAGACGTGGATTGTAGGTTAGCTGTAAGGGGGCATCTCTAAGATGCCCACTGGGGTGCTTAGTACATTAAATCCCACACTGGCATCAGTGCGGGTTTAATGTGCTGAGAAGTTTGAGACCAAACTCCCCAGTCTTCAGGGTTGCCATTATGGTGCTGTGGAGCTCGTGTTTGACGAGCTCTCAGCACCATGTACTTGTAACTGGCAGCACTGTACTTACAGTGCCCAGGAATGGACCTGGGTACTGTAGGGGCACAGGGCTCCTGCTCCTGTGCCCACACCATAGGCATAAGGCACCCAGCCAGAGGGGTGGCTGACATATGCCTTGGCAGTGTAGGTGATGGGCATGGTACACAGAGATGTGTGCCATGTCGACTCTTTGTTTTGTCCTGTGCCCAGACACTCAGCCTGCAAAGGCAGTGTGTGTGTGTAAGGGTACAGGGCCTCTAAGGGTGGCACAATGAGTGCTGCAGCCCTTAGAGGCCTTCCCTGGTCACAAGGCCCTGGGTACCTAGGGTACCATTTACTAGGGGCTGACATGTGGCCAGGGTTTGTCAATTTGGAGTTTGTATTTTAGGGAAGGAACACAGGCCCTGGGCACCTGATTGGCAGGAGCCCAGGGCACAACAAGGAAAAGCGCATCAGCTATTAGGCAAAAAAGGGGGGGGGGGGTTACTGCAACAGAAACCCACCTTCTCACAGGCGTTTGTAAACAAAATAAGAAGTCTGAGAGGTGGGGGCGTGGCTAGCAGCCGGAGATGGCAGACGTCTAGTAGACGAGCTCCGGGCCGCGGGCTGCAAAATCCTGTAATCTCCCACATTTCTTGGTGCTGAGGCAGTATCCGACTCCCGGGCGCTGCCGCTGGAGGCTGGGGAGCTGTCCGGTGTTCCCGAGGCTGCTGTGACTTACCGCCGCCGGCTGAGACACTGTCGCCCGCGTCGCGCAGTTCCAGGCCTGGTGTGGTGGAGGCGGGCTGCGGCCGCGGAGCTGTGCTGTGCTGAGAGCGAGGCCTGTGGATGTGGTGCGGCGTGCGGCGTTGGACGGCACTAGACCTCCCGTTCTGCGGCCTGGTCGAGGAGCGGTTGGTGAAAAGACTACGCAGTGCCCACCTGCCGATCATCGGCTACCTCATGCGAGTGCTTCCCTGAGGAACGGCCGGGGTGTCCGGTGTGTCTGCACCCGCTCTGGGGCCTTGATTTGTGGAGGAGCGGCGTTCGGCCTGGCAGGCCCCCGTAGGCGGAGGTACCTACGTGCGCGCTGAGTATCCTGTCAGCGTGATGAGCTGAGGCGACCCTCCAGGAGTGCTGGCCCTGGGATCTCTTCGCGCCAGGGCTCGTGAGTGGTGGTCCGCAGGCCCTGGATAAGCCTGGGGCGCTTGTGAAATATTCCTGGTGGACTGCTGTACCAGGGCGACTGCGAGGGGCTCCCCACAGACTCCGCTGATCGTCCGCAGATGGGTGCGACTGCTGGTTGCCCCCTGGTGTTGCTGTAGGGGTCCGAGATGAGCCATCTGCCGGGTGACGACCGACATTGGCGGAGGCTGCGTAGCGACCCCGGAGCCCGTGAGTAGACACCCACTTGGACGACTTGGCTGACCTGACGGTCTGTGTGGTGCTGCTGCGGGGGATACTGAGTGGGGATGGCGCCGGCGGGTCCCGTGTCGGCGGCCCTCATCGCGCTGCATATCGATGGCAAGCCGGCGAACCAGCGGGCCGACGGA
The DNA here is from genome assembly GCF_964204655.1 of Triturus cristatus. NCBI lineage: Eukaryota > Metazoa > Chordata > Amphibia > Caudata > Salamandridae > Triturus > Triturus cristatus. The sequence continues at coordinate 677,939,366 of NC_140579.1, read as the reverse complement.
CCAGTCTTGGGAGACTGATTGTAGCATTGGTTGTCTGTGATTGGCGCCTGAAACCCTGCCTGCGGGAGAACAGTATCGGGGGTGCCACAGAGAAGCCCCAAAACCAGGAAGACTTTGGGGGCCCCGGATAGCCTAACATTCTGTTGTGCGGCTCTTTCCTCACATCTCCCTAAGTACTAGATTACCGAACCTACGTGCTGACCTGCCCGCCTGGTGGGGACTGGCGCCTGGTCCGGGGACGGCTGTGGAGGGGCGCTTTGGGGCTTGGATCATTGCCCTTCCCTCTGCCTACCGCAGGACATAGCTCCTGGAGCAGGTATCCGCGCGGATATGTTCGGACATCCCAGTTCGCTGCCTCCCTTCCGCCTAGGCGACGTAATGGGTAGGGTCAGGCCCAGGGCACCTGTGCGTCCGTCCAGTGTGTGCACTATGTCATGTCCCCCGGTCTGCGCTGACGATCGCCCGGACCGGTCATCAAGTGGGGAATCGCCAGCTACCCCCCTGGACAAACTGGATATGATCCTCAAAGAGATCAAGGACACTCGTTCGGCGCTGGAAGGCCAACTGGGAGCGATATCTGTTGACCTGAACCTCCTGAAAGATGACCACCGGAAGCTGGCGGACAAGGTGCGTCACACGAACCAGACGGTGGAGCCCCTGATATCACAGGTGGCAACTCACACCGAACAGCTCACCCTTATGCGCCAGGAGATCGATGCCCTACAGGCGCGAGCTGACGATGCGGAAGGGCGCGCGCGCCGCAACAATCTCCGGATAGTGGGATACCGGGAGGGCGTGGAGGGCCCGAACCCCACGACTCATATTGAAAACTGGCTAAAAACGGTGGTGGCCCCTTCTGGTCTCTCCCCCCACTTTACTGTGGAAAGGGCGCATCGGGTCCCTGTGGGGCGGCCCCCGCCGGGAGCCAACCCCCGCCCTATACTAGCACGTATCCTCAATTATAGGGATAGTGACCACCTACTGCAAGCTGCCCCCGGGACAGTGGTCCGCTGCGTGTAGATAACACCACCGTCCTCATCTTCCCGGACTACACACAGGCGGTACAGCGGAAGCGCTTCTCCTTTATGGAGGTGAAGGCGCGGGTCCGCGCCGCGGGCCTTCCCTTTGCGCTGCTTTTTCCGGCCAAATTGAGAGTGGTCCATCAACAGAGGTCTATCTTTTTCGACACACCAGACAGTGCATGGGACTGGCTAGACAAACTTCCCGGAAGTTCTCCTGGTTAGGAGGCTGGATTCTACGGTGCCGCGATCGCAGAGACCCCCACGAAGGCGTGTGAGAAAGTGCCATCTTTCTTGCATGGTATGCCCCCACTTTTTGCTGAATTGCTGAATGTACTTTGACTGAGTGTACCCTGGACTCCTGCCAATTAGGTGCCCAGGGCCTATGTTCCTTCCCTAAAACACACAAACTCCCAATTGGCAAACCCTGGCCACATGTCAGCCCCTGGTAAATGGTACCCTAGGTACCCAGGGCCTTGTGACCAGGGAAGGCCTCTAAGGTCTGCAGCACTCATTGTGCCACCCTTAGAGGCCCTGTACCCTTACACACACACACACACACACACACACACACTGCCTTTGCAGGCTGGGTGTCTGGGTGCAGGACAAAACAAAGAGTCGACATGGCACACATCTCTGTGTACCATGCCCATCACCTACACTGCCAAGGCATATATCAGCCACCCCTCTGGCTGGGTGCCTTATGCCAATGGTGTGGGCACAGGAGCAGGAGCCCTGTGCCCCTACAGTACCCAGGTCCATTCCTGGGTACTGTAAGTGCAGTGCTGCCATTTAAGAGTACATGGTGCTGAGAGCTCGTCAAACACTAACTCCACAGCACCATAATGGCAACACTGAAGACTGGGAAGTTTGGTATCAAACTTCTCAGCACATTAAACCCACACTGATGCCATTGTGGAATTTAATGTACCAAGCAACCCAGAGGGCATCTTGGAGATACCCCCCTTACAACTAACCTACAATCCACGTCTGCTCGGAGGCTGCCACACAGCAGACACGTTGCTGGACCCCTGGGTGGAAGAGCCCCTGCTCTCCTGGGCCTGCAACAATGCACATCCTGGGCGAGGTGATAAATCTCCTCCCCCAGGATGAGCAAAGGGAAGCTTCAAAGGCATTCCCACTCTGTGAGCTTCCCCAGGCCACTGCAACCCCCCACTCTGGCGGAAAGCTTGGCCGGAAACCCCAAACAAGGACAGGGGATGTGCCAGCCTGCCTACCCCACCCCTCAGGTGGGGGAGGCGAGGTGAAGCACATCTCCGGGCTCTCGCCATCGCCCTGATCGGGTATGGGAGGCCCTACCCGATCAGGACTAGGCTACTGCCCCCCTTCCACAGGAGAGAGGCAGGATAGGGGGTGTACCCACCCCAGGACAGGGACCCATTGGACCCTGGCCTTCACCTACCTGTAACGCCCCTAAATCTAGTATTTAGGGGCACCCTGAACCTTCCTTCCCTAGATTCCAGATTCCGAAATTACAAGAAGAGCAAGAAGAAAAGAAGACCTGCAGCTGCGAAGGAGAGGGAGACACCAACTGCTTTGGCCCCAGCCCTACCGGCCTGTCGACCTCGAACCTGCTCCTGCTCCAATCCCGGCATCTCTTGTGGCCAGCAACCTCAGAAACCCCGGAGGACCTGGCTACCTTTGAACTCTGATCCCCTGGGACTCCCATGAGTAGAGGCTCCACTCAAAAACTACCTTTCACCCCTGGCAGCAGCCCGGAACCGCGATCCCAGCCCACTCTGCACCAGCCAAACCTGGCTGGTGCCGGAGTGAACTAAACCCACGAGGACGACCCCACAGCGACTGTGGCCCCGAGTCCGGCACCCAAAGACCCCCCTCGACAATCCTGACGAAGCCTGCAGCCTCAGAACAGTGTGCCACCCCAACCGCGATCAACAGAGGGTAAGATTTTCCGACACCAAAAGGCACCCCTGCACCCGGCGCCCCACGGCTCTGTGTCCGATCCCGGGGTACCTACCTATCCTCCAACTACCCAACTTACCTCTCGAAGTGGTGGTGGCACCTGAAGAGTCCTCGTCCCCGAGCTCGCAGTCTGTTTCCTAACCGGAGATTTCCCATTGACATCCATTGAGCGCCCGAAGGCTCAAAAGCACTCTGCACCCAGCCGCCCGAGTGGCCCTGGCAGTGAAAACTCTATTCCTTCCTACTTCCCCACTTGCCCTGGGTAAGTGACCAGGAGCCCAGCTCCCACAGCCGCGTGGCTTGCCAGACAGCAGCCACCAAAAAGGCCCCCCTATCCCTCTTAGGGTAACATTGGGCCTAACTCTCTCTGCACCCGGCCGCCCTAGAGCCGCTGAGGGTGAACCAACTGTACCTACCTGACCCTGGGAGACCCCTGAGTCTGTGCCCAGAACCTCAACTCTGCCAGTCGAGTACTTACCCTTAAACCGCAAACTCTATTTTCCTCATAGGGTAACATTGACTGGCTTTTTCCTGAAATTTCTTCTAAGTGTCGACTTTTCAAATCTTCAAATATTCACTAAAAATCAGCCGAGTGACAAAAACGAATTTACTCACCTGTTCCTAGGTGAACTCCCAGTTCTGGATCTTGGTGCCCAGCACTGACTCTGAAAAATCTCTACAACTGTACTTACCCTGAACTCAATTGTTCGAGGCATATGAGCTGCAGATTGTACACTTAGCATAGGTCGCCATCTGGTGTTGGGCCCGGATGTTTGCAGTTTGTTTTTCTTCTTGGACAGTCTTTGGAAGTCACGAGTTTGGTGACTCCTCCTTCGGTCCGTACTGCGCATGGGCTTCGGCTCCATCCTCAGATTGTTTTTTTCCGCCATCGGGCTCGGATGTGATACTTCGTGCTCCGGCTTCGAACTTCTACGGTTCCAGCCTCGACGGAAAATCCTCGATTCTTCGAGTTCCTTCATCATCTTCATCTCTCGAAGCGGCACTTTCTCCATCCCGTACATCGACACCGGCCTTCGGGCCCTCCGCGACTCCGGTCCCGGCCGATGGAAAGGACTCCGTTCAAAAAGTGCCCAAAATGTGGGTCTAAATTTCCCCACACCGACCTCCATCAGGTGTGTAACCTTTGCCTCTCTCCGGAACACGAGGCTAGAGACTGCCCCGCCTGCAAGTCTTTTCGATCGAAGAAGACCATCCGAGATCGAAGAGCTCGACGCACCATGGCGCACTCATCCTCTGCAGCTCCACCGGACATCTTCGGAGACGACGCCGAAGCTTCGGGGCAAACGCACACCGAGCAGGAGGAAGACGTCGTCAGCGCTTCCGAGGCCGACGACTCCGACGTGGAGGACGTTACACCAGCGCAGCGGGCCGTGAGTACTATGCCCCCTCCCACCCCCGCGCCGAAAACCAAAGAGACTCAGGTTACTCCCTCGCCTGCCGGCCTGGGCAAAACCAAAACTTCGATCACCCCACCTTCGGGCCCGGTGTCGAAGCACACAAAGTCTCATGGCAGCTCGGGATCGAGCCAGCCGACACCCGGTGCCGAAAAACAGCATCCGGCACCGAAGACTGCAAAATCCAGCTCGACTCCGAAACCACCGGTGCCGAAGCCTGGACACTCGGTGCCGACCAAACACAAACACAAATCTGTCGGCACCGACGCTCCGGCGCCGAAACATCATTCGACGCCGAAACACCCGGAGACCTCAAAAAAGCATGGCGCACACAGACCATCGAAACCCCCGGTTCCGAAATCACCGGTGCCGACAGACGACTCAACACCGTTGGCTCTGTTTACACCAGACCCTTTACAAAAGACTTTGTCCAAAGATCCAAAGACTGGGCTTTTGACTTTAACTACCAAGAAAAGACGCCTTGATGCTCCGGCTCCTCCTCCTCCACCCAAAAGGAAGGACTCTGCTACTTCTCCCCTCAGAGTGCCCTCCCCACCACCGCCTCCCCTACCCCCTCCACCTCCTCCACCGCCTCCACCTCACAGGTCTCCGCCACCTTTACCTCACTACGATCCGGCCCCATCCCCAGATCCGGATGATGGGGATCCGGACAATTACCCGGCGGACGCCCCAATGGATCCCACTCCACCAGGGACCCCAGATCCATGGGAGGATTACAATAACCCTGATATACCCAATGTACCTCAGGACGACCTATACCCATCAAGGCCGTCTCCTCCAGAGGACTCCTTAGGGTTTCATCATTTAGTGCAGAGAGCAGCACACTACCATGGGGTGGACATGCACAGTGAACCAGTAGAAGAAGACTTCCTACTGGATACATTTGATATACAAGACAAATCTACTTCCATTTTACCCATGCTTAAGGGTGTCACCAAGCACGCTACAGAGGTGTTCAAAGACCCTGTCAGAGCCAGAGTACTGAACCCTAGAATAGAGAAGAAGTACAAGGCGGCACCCACAGACCCTGCTTACATCAAGGGCCCTGCTCCCCTAGATTCCCTAGTTGTCTCCACAGCTAGAAAGCGGGCTAACTCCCAATCCTCAGGAGATGCCCCACCGCCAGACAAAGAATCTAAACTTCTGGACGCGTCTGGTAAACGCACCGCCTCCCAAGCTGCAAACATGTGGCGCATTGCAAACACACAAGCACTGCTTGCGCGATATGATAGAGCACACTATGACGAACTAGAGGCTCTTATGCAGCACCTTCCAGAAAAATACAAGCACAAGGCTCATGACCTCATACAGGAGGGTAAACTAATTACAAACACCTCCATTAAGTGTGCCCTCGATGCAGCCGACACTGCTTCTAGGGCCATAAATACCAGTGTCCTGCTTCGTCGCCACGCCTGGCTCAGGATCTCAGGGTTCAAGCCTGAAGTCCAGGCATCCATACTCAATCACCCCTTTGACCAGGAAACACTCTTTGGGCCAAAGGTAGACGAAGCGCTCGAAAAGATGAAGAAAGACACAGACACAGCAAAGTCTATGGGGGCACTCCAAACACAAGCCTCCAAACGTTCCTTTCGACGCTCGTCCTTTCGTGGCACAGGCAGAGGCTCCTCCACCGATAACGCCTCTACCTCCTACAAGTCCCCTCCTCAAAATACCTTTTCAAAGGGCAATCAGAGAGGTGGTTACAGGGGTAACAACAATAAGGGCAGGGGCAAAACCAACAACACCCGTTCTGCCACCCCCCCGCACAATGACTCCCCTCCGCTCCCCCCAGACCATTCCACTCCGGTCGGGGGCAGACTACAAAACTTTATCCACGTATGGGAGTCCATAACATCGGACAAATGGGTGACCCAAATCATTCGGTCAGGGTACTGTCTAGAGCTAACATCTACCCCACCCAATATCCCACCAAGGCACCGTCCAATGTCTCAAGAACATTCCACACTGCTCAAACAAGAGGTACTCTCACTCCTGCAAAAACACGCTATAGAGCAGGTCCCCGTCAACCAACGAAATCTAGGGGTCTACTCTCTATATTTCTTAATACCAAAGAAAGACGAGACCCTCAGACCCATTCTGGACCTCCGGCCTCTAAATGCCTACATACATTCAGACCATTTTCACATGGTCACTCTACAACAAGTCCTCCCACTCCTCTGCCAGGGAGACTTTCTCACAACCTTGGATCTGAAAGACGCATACTTTCACATTCCAATACACCCCTCTCACAGGAAATACCTCAGGTTCGTGGTGGACGGGCAACATTACCAATTCACGGTTCTCCCCTTCGGGGTCACCACTGCACCACGAGTGTTTACCAAATGCCTAGCAGTAGTAGCAGCACACCTCAGACGTCAACACATTCACGTCTTCCCTTACTTAGACGACTGGCTGATAAAAGCCACGTCCTACCACCAATGTGTGCAACATACAAACAGCACCATCCAACTGCTCCACCAGCTAGGCTTCACGGTGAACTACCAAAAGTCCCACCTCATACCATCTCACACAAAGCAATATCTCGGTGCCACTATAGACACCTCCAAAGGTATTGCCTATCCAAACTCAGCCAGAATCACAAGCATTCAAGCCTTACGCAAAGCATTCCTTCCCCAACACTCTCTTCCAGCAAGAGTGTTCATGAAGCTCATAGGAATGATGGCGTCTTGCATATTTATAGTGCCCCATGCAAGACTCCACATGCGTCCACTCAAGAGTGCCTAGCACAACAGTGGAACCAGGCCCAGGGTCAGCTGACGGATCTGGTGTTGGTGGACGGCCGCACACATCACTCTCTGCAGTGGTGGAACACCACAAACCTTTCCAAAGGACGGCCGTTCCTGGACCCGGTTCCTCAGGTGATTCTTACAGCGGACGCATCGCTCTCCGGCTGGGGAGCACACCTCCTACACCTCACAATGCAAGGTCTATGGACGCCACAGCAAAAATCGCTCCACATCAACCATCTGGAGCTCTTGGCGATCTTTCTAGCCCTAAAATCTTTCCAAAAACAAATTTCGGGCAAAGCAGTCCTCATTCGCACAGACAACATGACTGCGATGTATTATATACAAAAACAGGGGGGGACACACTCTCCCCAGCTCTCCCGCTTAGCCCAGAGCATATGGAGATGGGCAATTCCCCAAAACATCTTTCTCCTGGCACAGCACGTTCCAGGAGTACAAAACACCATAGCAGATCTGCTCAGCAGACAAACGCAACAACTACACGAATGGGAACTGCATCCACAAGTTCTTCACCCATTCTTCAAACAGTGGGGGCATCCTCAAATAGACCTCTTCGCCACCCACGAAAACAAAAAATGCCCAAGCTTCGCCGCCAGATACCCACACCCATTGTCCAAGGGCAATGCGATATGGATGAACTGGTCAGGCAGATTTGCATACGCCTTTCCACCTCTCCCACTAATTCCATTAGTGGTCAGGAAGCTACAACAGCACTCCCTCACACTCATTCTGGTAGCTCCAACGTGGTCCAGGCAGCTGTGGTACACCACGCTACTACAACTCTCGGTGGTACCACATCAAAAACTGCACCTTTCCCCATGCCTCCTAACCCAGAACCATGGAGAAATCAGGCACCCGGACCCAGCTCAGCTCAACCTGGCGATCTGGCTCCTGAAATCTTAGAATTCGGATACCTTAACCTTCCCCCTGATTGCATGAACATCATCATGGAAGCCAGACGTCCTACCACTAGAGCATGCTATGCCGCAAAGTGGAAAAGATTTGTAATTTACTGCCGTAACAATACAATCAACCCCCTAGATGCATCCATACAGCACATCATATGCTATCTGCTCCATCTTCACAGGTGTAACCTGGCATATTCATCCATACGCCTACACCTAGCAGCGATTGCTGCTTACCTACAAAACAGACAGCATTTATCACTGTTCAGAGTGCCCGCTATTAAAGCCTTCATGGAAGGCCTTAAACGAGTAATTCCTCCCAGGGCACCACCTTCCCCTGTATGGAATCTAAATTTAGTCCTTACACGACTAATGGGTCCGCCCTTCGAACCAATGCACAAATGTGAGCTACAGTTTCTCACCTGGAAAACAGCTTTCCATGTAGCTATCACTTCCCTTAGAAGGGTTGGTGAAATACAAGCGTTCACCATACAGGAACCCTACATACAAATGCATCACAGCAAGGTCATACTTCGCACAAATCCGAAGTTTCTGCCCAAAGTCATTTCCCCCTTCCACCTCAATCAATCAGTGGAATTACCGGTCTTCTTTTCGCAACCCCAATCTGTTGCAGAAAGGGCCTTACACACACTTGATGTAAAAAGGGCGTTACTATACTACATACAAAGAACGCAACCCTTCAGGAAGACTAAACAATTGTTCGTTTCCTTCTCTCCACCACATAAAGGCAACCCCATTTCAAAATCAGGGATAGCTAGGTGGATTGTAAAATGCATACAAATTTGCTATCAAAAGGCAAAGAGAACATTATCTGTTCCCCCTAAAGCCCACTCTACAAGAAAGTTAGGGGCTTCTATGGCTTTTCTAGGGAATATACCCTTAGATGACATCTGCAAGGCAGCCACATGGTCTACACCGCACACCTTCACAAAACACTACTGTGTAGATGTGCATTCCAAGCAGCAAGCTAGGGTGGGCCAGGCTGTACTAAAGACACTTTTTCAAACAGCTGCAACGGATACCGGTGGTCGCCGCTAAGGTTGGGTACTGCTATATAATCTATGCTAAGTGTACAATCTGCAGCTCATATGCCTCGAACGGAATATGCTACTTACCAGTATGCATCTGTTCTTGGCATGTAGAGCTTCCACCCGCCTCCCCGGCTACCTGTATCCGTTCCAGTACATCTTATTTAGATACAACACATGGGTTTCTCACTGTTATTACTACGCTCCATCATTTCCCTGTTGGCGAAAAACAATCTGAGGATGGAGCCGAAGCCCATGCGCAGTACGGACCGAAGGAGGAGTCACCAAACTCGTGACTTCCAAAGACTGTCCAAGAAGAAAAACAAACTGCAAACATCCGGGCCCAACACCAGATGGCGACCTATGCTAAGTGTACAACTCTGCAGCTCTACATGCCAAGAACAGATGCATACTGGTAAGTAGCATATTCCTTCTTCCATAGGAAACCATTGACTGTTTTTCTGTGAAATTTCTTCTAAGTGTCGATTTCTGCAATCTTTAAATATTCTTCAAAAATCGTATAATATCTGAAAACGTAATTGCTTACCTGTTTAGGATAAAGGTCCCAGTACTGAGTCTAGGCACCCAGTACTGGATTACAAAAGTAACGAGAACGTACTGTACCTGTAACCTGCATTTTCTTCCATAGGGAATCATTGATTGTTTTCTCTGAAATATTTTCTAAGTGTCAACTTTTAAAATAGCTAAATATGAGTTGAAAATCACTACAGTACCAAAGTCGACTTTTATCTTTTGATTCTGAGGACTGACCCAGGACTGAATCTAGGATCCAGTCCTGGAATTCCAAAAGTAATCTAAAAAGTAATCTGTTGCAAATAACTTGAATGTTCGAGGCATATGAGCTGCAGATTGTACACTTAGCATAGATCGCCATCTGGTATTGGGCCCGGATGTGTGCACTTTGTTTTTGTTCTTTGGACAGTCTTTGGAAGTCACGAGTTCGGTGACTCCTCCTTCGGTCCGTACTGCGCATGGGCTTCGGCTCCATCCTCAGATTGTTTTTTTCCGCCATCGGGCTCGGATGTGATACTTCGTGCTCCGGCTTCGAACTTCTACGGTTCCAGCCTCGACGGAAAATCCACGTTCTTCGAGTTTCTTCATCTATCTTCATCTCTCGAAGCGGCACTTTTCTCCATTCCGCACATCGGCACCGGCCTTCGGGCCCTCCTCGACTCCGGTCCCGGCCGATGGAAAGGACTCCGTTCAAAAAGTGCCCAAAATGTGGGTCTAAATTTCCCCACACCGACCTCCATCAGGTGTGTAACCTTTGCCTCTCTCCAGAACACGAGGCTAGAGACTGCCCCGCCTGTAAGTCTTTTCGATCAAAAAAGACCATCCGGGATCGAAGAGCTCGACGCACCATGGCGCACTCCTCGACCGCGGCTCCACCGGACATCTTCGGAGACGACACCGGAGCTTCGGGGCAACAACACACCGAGCAGGAGGAAGACGTCGTCAGCGCTTCCGAGGCCGACGACTCCGACGTGGAGGACATCACACCGGCGCAGAGGGTCGTGAGTACTCTACCCCCTCCCACCCCCGCGCCCAAAACCAAAGAGACTCCGGTTACACCCTCGCCTGCAGGCCTGGGTAAAACCAAGCACGCAGCTTCTATCACCCCACCTTCGGGCCTGGTGTCGAAGCCTCACAAGTCTCACGGCAGCTCGGGCTCGAGCCAGCCGACGCCTGGTGCCGATAAACACTGTTCGGCACCGAAGAAAGTGACGCCCAGCTCGACTCCGAAGCCACCGGTGCCGAAGCCTGGACTCTCGGTGCCGACAAAACACAAACACAAATACCTCGGCTCCGGCGCCGAAGACTACCTCGACGCCGAAAAAAACGGAGGTTCCAAAAAGGCATGGCGCAGAGAAACCACCAAAATCCTCGGCTCCGAAAACATCGGCGCCAGCGGACGATTCGGCGCCACTGGACCTTTTTACACCAGATCCTTATCAAAAGACCTTATCTAAGGATCCAAAGACTGGGCTATTGACTTTAGCTGTCAAGAAAAGACGTCTTGACACGCCAGCTCCTCCTCCACCGCCCAAGCGGAAGGACTCTGCCACATCTCCTCTCAGAGTGCCCTCCCCACTACCTCCTCCTCCTCCTCCTCCACCTCTTCCACCTCCTCCCCCTCCCAGGTCTCCGCCACCCTTGCCTCATCATTCCCCGACCCCGTCCCCAGATCCGGATTACGGGGATCCAGATTATGACCCGGCGGACGCCCCAATGGACCCCACTCCACCGGGGACCCCAGACCCATGGGAAGATTACCAAAACCCTGACATACCGGATGTGCCTCAGGACGACTTCTACCCATCCAGGCCATCTCCCCCAGAGGACTCACTAGGGTTTCACCACTTAGTGCAGAGAGCAGCACACTACCATGGGGTGGAAATGCATAGTGAACCACTGGAAGACGACTTCTTACTGGATACATTTGATATTCAGGATAAGTCCACAGCTATCTTGCCCATGCTTAAGGGTGTCACCAAGCATGCTGCAGAGGTGTTCAAAGACCCTGTCAGGGCCAGGGTCTTAAACCCGAGAATAGAAAAAAAGTACAAGGCAGCACCCACAGACCCTACATACATTAAGGGCCCTGCTCCCTTAGATTCCCTAGTTGTGTCCACAGCTAGAAAGCGGTCTAACTCCCAGTCCTCAGGCGAGGCCCCACCGCCAGATAAGGAATCCAAACTTCTAGATGCGTCTGGTAAACGCACCACCTCGCAAGCCGCTAACATCTGGCGCATTGCGAATACACAAGCGCTGCTTGCGCGTTATGACAGAGCACACTACGATGAACTTGAGGCTCTTATGCAGCACCTCCCGGAAAAACACAAACGTAAAGCTCATGACCTGATACAGGAGGGAAAGCTAATTACTAACACCTCCATTAAATGTGCCCTCGATGCAGCCGACACTGCTTCTAGAGCCATAAATACTAGTGTCCTGCTTCGTCGTCATACCTGGCTCAGGATCTCAGGGTTCAAGCCAGAAGTCCAGGCATCCATACTAAATCACCCCTTTGACCAACAAAATCTCTTCGGGCCAAAGGTAGACGAAGCATTAGAAAAAATGAAAAAGGACACAGACACAGCAAAGTCTATGGGGGCTTTACAATCACAAACCCCTAAACGCTCCTTTCGGCGCTCATCCTTTCGTAGCAGAGGCTACTCCACCGATAGCGCCTCTACCTCCTACAAGTCCCCTCCTCAAAATACCTTCTCAAAGGGCTACCAAAGGGGTGGATACAGGGGCAACAACAATAAGGGCAGGGGCAAAACTAACACCACCCGTTCTGCCACCCCGCCCGCACAATGACTTCCCTCCGCTCCCCCCAGACCATCCCACTCCGGTCGGGGGCAGACTACAAAACTTTATCCACGCATGGGAATCCATAACATCGGACAAATGGGTGACCCAAATTATTCGGTCAGGGTGCTGTCTCGAGCTAACATCTACCCCACCCAATATCCCACCAAGGCACCGTCCAATGTCTCAAGAACATTCCACACTGCTCAAACAGGAGGTGCTCTCCCTCCTCCAAAAACACGCTATAGAGCAGGTCCCCGTCAATCAGCAAAATCTAGGGGTCTACTCTCTGTATTTCCTGATACCAAAGAAAGACTGGACCCTGAGGCCCATTCTGGACCTCCGGCCCCTAAATGCATACATACATTCAGACCATTTTCCCATGGTCACCCTACAACAAGTCCTCCCGCTCCTCTCTCAAGGAGACTTTCTCACTACCTTGGATCTGAAAGACGCATACTTTCACATTTCAATACACCCTTCTCACAGGAAGTACCTCAGGTTTGTGGTGGACGGTCAACATTACCAGTTCACAGTTCTCCCCTTCGGGGTCACCACCGCACCACGGGTGTTTACCAAATGCCTAGCAGTTGTATCGGCACACCTCAGACGTCAACATATTCACGTCTTCCCTTACTTAGTCGACTGGCGCATAAAAGCCGCGTCCTACAACCAATGTGTGCAACATACCAACAGCACCATCCAACTGCTCCACCAGCTAGGCTTCACGGTGAACTACCAAAAGTCCCACCTCCTACCATCTCACACAAAGCAATATCTCGGGGCCACTATAGACACCTCCAAAGGTATTGCCTATCCAAACTCAGCCAGAATCGCAAGCATACAAGCCTTGCGCCAAACGTTCCTTCCTCAACACTCTCTTCCAGCAAGAGTGTTATGAAGCTCATAGGGATGATGGCATCTTGCATCTTCATAGTGCCCCATGCAAGACTCCACATGCGTCCACTTCAAGAGTGCCTAGCACAACAGTGGAACCAGGCCCAAGGACAGCTGACGGATCTGGTGTTGGTGGACGGCCGCACCCATCACTCTCTGCAGTGGTGGAACACCACAAACCTTTCCAAAGGGCGGCCGTTCCTGGACCCGGTTCCTCAGGTGATTCTAACAGCGGACGCATCGCTCTCCGGCTGGGGAGCGCACCTCTTACACCTCACAATGCAAGGTCTATGGACGCCACAGCAAAAGTCGCTCCACATCAACCATCTGGAGCTCTTGGCGATCTTTCTAGCCCTAAAATCCTTTCAAAAACAAATCTCAGCCAAAGCAGTCCTTATTCGCACAGACAATATGACTGCAATGTATTGTATTCAAAAACAAGGGGGGACACACTCTCCCCCAGCTCTCCCGCTTAGCCCAGAGCATATGGAGATGGGTTATTCCTCAAAACATCTTTCTCCTGGCACAGCACGTTCCAGGCGTACAAAACACCATGGCAGATCTGCTCAGCAGACAAACGCAACAACTACACGAATGGGAACTGCATCCACAAGTTCTTCGCCCATTCTTCCACAAGTGGGGGCATCCTCAGATAGACCTCTTCGCCACCCACGAAAACAAAAAATGCCCAAGCTTCGCCGCCAGATACCCACACCCATTGTCCAAAGGCAATGCGATATGGATGAACTGGTCAGGCAAATTTGCATACGCCTTTCCACCTCTCCCGCTAATTCCATTAGTGGTAAGGAAGCTACAACAGCACTCCCTCACACTCATTCTGGTAGCTCCAACATGGGCCAGGCAGCCGTGGTACACCACACTACTACAACTCTCGGTGGTACCACATCAAAAACTGCACCTGTCCCCATGCCTCCTAACTCAGAACCATGGAGAAATCAGGCACCCGGACCCAGCTCAGCTCAACCTTGCGATCTGGCTCCTGAAATCTTAGAATTTGGGTACCTTAACCTTCCCCCTGATTGCATGAACATTATCAAGGAAGCCAGACGTCCTACCACTCGAGCATGTTATGCCGCAAAGTGGAAGAGATTTGTTGTTTACTGCCGTAACAATACAATCAACCCTTTAGATGCATCCATACAGCACATCATATGCTATCTACTCCATCTCCAAAGGTGTAACCTGGCATATTCATCCATACGCCTACACCTAGCAGCGATTGCTGCTTACCTACAAAACAGACAGCATTTATCACTGTTCAGAGTGCCCGCTATTAAAGCCTTTATGGAAGGCCTAAAACGAGTAATTCCACCCAGGGCATCACCTTCCCCTGTATGGAATCTAAACGTAGTTCTTACACGGCTAATGGGTCCGCCTTTCGAACCAATGCATAAATGTGAGCTACAGTTCCTCACCTGGAAAACAGCTTTCCTCGTAGCTATCACTTCCCTTAGAAGGGTTGGTGAAATACAAGCGTTCACTATACAGGAACCCTTCTTACAAATACATCACAGCAAAGTGATACTTCGTACAAATCCAAAGTTTCTGCCCAAGGTCATTTCCCCCTTCCATCTCAATCAATCGGTGGAATTACCTGTTTTTTTCTCGCAACCTCAATCTGTTGCGGAAAGGGCTCTACATACACTTGATGTTAAGAGGGCTTTACTGTACTACATACAGAGAACACAACCTTTCAGGAAAACTAAACAATTGTTTGTTTCCTTCTCTCCACCACATAAAGGCAACCCCATCTCTAAATCAGGGATAGCTAGGTGGATTGTAAAGTGCATACAAATTTGCTATCAAAAGGCAAAAAGAACATTATCTGTTCCACCTAAAGCCCACTCTTCTAGAAAGTTAGGGGCTTCTATGGCTTTTCTAGGGAACATACCCTTAGATGACATCTGCAAAGCAGCCACATGGTCAACACCGCACACCTTCACAAAACATTACTGTGTAGACGTGCATTCCAAGCAACAAGCTAGTGTGGGCCAGGCTGTACTAAAGACACTTTTTCAAACCGCTGCAACGGATACCGGTGGTCGCCGCTAAGGTTGGGTACTGCTATATAATCTATGCTAAGTGTACAATCTGCAGCTCATATGCCTCGAACGGAATATGCTACTTACCAGTATGCATCTGTTCTTGGCATGTAGAGCTGCAGAGTTGTACACGCCCACCCGCCTCCTGTATCCGTTCCAGTCCATCTTATTTAGATACAACACACATGGGTTTCTCACTGTTATTACTACGCTCCATCATTTCCCTGTTGGCGAAAAACAATCTGCAGATGGAGCCGAAGCCCATGCGCAGTACGGACCGAAGGAGGAGTCACCGAACTCGTGACTTCCAAAGACTGTCCAAAGAACAAAAACAAACTGCAAACATCCGGGCCCAACACCAGATGGCGATCTATGCTAAGTGTACAACTCTGCAGCTCTACATGCCAAGAAAAGATGCATACTGGTAAGTAGCATATTCCTTACCATTGAGCTCAATGTATTGTTGTTTAAAAATAGAGTTGCCTACTGCAACCTCTTGTAACTGTTTACTAAAATCTACTGCATATTGCAAAAGTATTTATATGAAACATCTATTGTTGAGAAAGTATATTTTAACTCCCAAGTGTTGGTTCTAAAATAAAACAAGCATATATTTCTTTATATATAAACCATTGGCCTAGAGTTCAGTTATTGAGTGTGTGAAACCATTTGCTGACTGAGTGTGTACAACAAATGTCCTCTGGCACTGCCTTACTGCTCGACCAAGCTACCACTTCAGAGAGTAAGGTTATACCTAACTTTAACCTCTGTCAAACCCTGGGGGACTGTGGACTCTGTACACCCTGTACCTATTAAGGAACAGTATATACAGAGCCACTTTCTCACATTGGTGGATCAGCGGTGGGATACAAACTTGCATTTGTTGGACTACTTGGTTACCATTTGATCACACGACAGAACTCTTAAAAATTGCCTTTAGAATTCTGATTGGTCTTTTCCAAAATTACTAAAAGTCTTGCTAGGGCAAAAAAAACACTAGACCCAGCACGAGAAGCGCTAGAAATCGGGAGCCAGTGAGGGAAGGAGAAAGTTCCTTAACTTTCAGCACCGTCACAGAGGAATTCACGAGCCAACAGCGCGTCCTCAGGATACAGATGTGACCGCCGCCTGGGGACGAACTTCATTTTTAAAGACACGGGGATTTTGTTGTGCATTTCCTCGCGCACGGGACTGCGAGGACCAGGGTGCTTTGTTGTCCACTCATCTCCAGCACCTGGCTCCTCTTCCCGGCTCCTCCCCCTGCCTATTTAACCGACACCTGTTCTCGCGTGAGCGGGACGCGTGCGGGACGAAGCTCGGGGCGAAGAGCGGGCCGTTTGAGGCCGTTCGAGACTGTGCGAGGTTGGGTTGGGCACGTCCCCTGGTCAGTATTTACAGAGATAAAAACATCATGGCTACTGGACTATTGAGGCTGGCCCCCAAGGGATGTACTGTGGCAGGGACCCTGGACAACTTTATTACCCGTGCAAGTAATGTCCTGGCCTATGAAATCGCTGCTACTGAACGCAGGTTATCCCTGGACCCCCTTTTAGGGAAACGCTCCTCACTGGGGGGCATAATGTCCGCCCCCTCCCCTGATAAATCAGTGCCCGTGCGTCTTGATGCTTCACCAGACGAGGCATCATTATTAGAGTCAGCCCCCTCTGTTGGCTGTAATATACCCAGTGGTTCCGCTATAAGATCTGCAGGGGTTAACTTACTATCGACCGAACCTCCTCCCTCTGTTTCTATCTTTAATTGTGCCACAACAAGGTCCATGTCAGACCGCAGTGTGAGAAGTCAATGTTTAGGGGTAAAGCCACCTGCTACGAAACGGAAGAAACGCGAAAGGGTCTCTATGAGATGCCCTAACAGGAAAAAACTAAAAAGCATGGTAGAACCTAATTTAGATCTTAACCTTTCTTTGAAGGAAATCGATCCATCTAGAACTCCTACCCGGGACCCAGTAGCGACCCCTATCACTATAACCACCGCCAAGGAAGACTTGTGGGGCTTGACCCAGGATGCTTTTTGGCTTAAAATGGCATCTTTAATTGATCGGAGCCTGTCCCCACTAACCAAGCGTTTAACCATCCTAGAAGGCAAAATTGCATTGATAACTGATACTATCCAGCCCAACCTGGAGGCGATTGCTAATTCAGTCAAAAAGGCACCTTGTCATCAACCACCCACCTCACTTAACACTAGATCAAGTGAGCAGGGTGTTAATTCTTCTCTTAATCGCAACCCACCCCCAACTGAAAGGGATATACCCCCTATCAACGATGGTAGGTCTGTTCTTCCCCTTCCCCCACAACAGGTTGAAGCCACAAGTGACATCGGCCGTTTGGCCTGCCCCCCTCACCAGCCTATACTCTCCCCCTGTAAATCCTGCCCCAAATACCTCTCTTAACTCTGGGAATTCACAAATAATAGACCTCCCCCCAGATTGCAGTCCATACGTTGTGGTTCTCACAGGTGTTCCTGAACTCCCTCCACACAAACCCGAACCATACCTGTCCTTGAAGCACAAGGTAATCCATTGGCTGAATGAACATAGACCTCTGCCACCTAATTTAAATGGGGAAATTATGATGGTACGTAGAATTTCTTGGGTAGGCCAGGGCGAGAAATCTAGAAGGGGAGACTGTATTCTAGTAAACTTTAGAGACAAAAGGGTGGTAAAATACGTGGGGGAGGGGGGTTGGCCCAAATTGGTTGATGGTAATCAAACTTCTTTTTTATCACACTTTTATCCACTGGGAGTACTCAATCATAGGAGGGTCACAGAAAACTTACATGGGGAAAGAGTGGGGTTGGGCTATGGCTATAGTGGAATTCCAGAGGCAGATCGACATGCCTCATATTTTAACATACCTTGCCACAACAGGTTTAGCCTGTTGGACTCAGTCGATTGACTCATCCCCGACTCAGATTCCGGGCCTATTGCCCCAATGCAAATGTTGATGAACACTAGGGTGAACGGGGTCGCTCTTTTTCATTCTCATGCTTCCCTCGAACATGAATGTCAAAAAGCCCGGGAAGTCGAGACTGCTTTGAGCATTGAAGGGGGCTATGGAAGCTGTCTTGTATTGACCCCGATCACTAACCCGGGCGAAAGCTGTACAAAAGGGACAAATCACCAAATAAAGCTGAATATAGTGGAGCCATCTCTTCCAAAGCCAAGCGTGCTCCACCCTGCTATCACTCACACCAACTGGACTTCCATAGGGCACCCCAATGAACTAGGGCTTTCTGATCATACTAGGGCTAACCCAGGTATCCCCTTGGAGAACATTTCTATTCCCCACCGGACTGACCTCGTTAACCACCCTATTAATCAGGTTGAGGGGCTAAAAATTCTATCCTGGAATGTGGCGGGATTATCCCGCTTGCTAGATTCCCCTGATTGGGGGGAATTTATTGATAAACATGATCTTTGCCTCTTCCAGGAAACCTGGGCATTGAAGCCCCACCATCGTATAGGGTATGCCACTTACTGGGAAGCTGCAGTGAGGTCCAAAAGGGGGAGGCCATCGGGTGGGTTGACTATCTGGGTGCGAACACATTTGGGATGTGCAATCAGGAAAATCATCACTGATTCACCCGATATTATGTGTCTAGTCATGTCTTTCCGGGGTAATCAGGATCTAAGCCTGATCAACATCTACTCCCGCCCAGTGAATTATGGCCAAGTGTCTTGTACATTCACTAACCTTGAGACACTTTTGACTTCATTCACCAACACCAATCATATTATAATTGGCGGTGATTTTAACTGTCATTATGAACCCCTGAATGGGTTAATCTGTCCAGTTTCCCAGGAAGAGGACCAAGTGTGGGACATCCCCCTGTCCAATACCTACCCCACGAAGGCCTGGACACCCTTGGTCCTTCAACTTACTTCAATAACATTGACTTTCTCGCTAAGGGCATGCAATGGTAGGTTTCCCGCAGATAACCCAGGCAACCCCACCTTTGAAAGAAATGGCCAATCTTCTATCATTGACTATATAATGCTCAGTATGGGACTGTGGCCCAGGATTCTGGACTTCCAAGTTAAGAAACGATGTGAAAGTGACCACAATCCCACTGTAGCAACTTTGGAAGGTTTTACTATTTGCCCCCACCCTGTTAATGATCTCTCCACCTTAGCCCCCCTGGTTAAAGCCAGTGGTGCTCGTAGAGTCAGATGGGAGAAGATCGCTCAATCTCAAAGGGACCTTAGTGCTATGTATACTGAGATCTATCCCCTCCTTGAGAAGACTTTGAGTGAACCCAACTCGATAGAGGGTCACTCAGATCTGGATATGATGGGAGCAACCCACACAGAACTCTGTCATATTCTAGAGTCCCACTTCTGTCGGAAAAATAGGAGAAGTAAGGCTCCCGCGAGGGGGAACAACACCTGGTATAACAAATCCTGTAGGGAAGCCAAGTCTCTGTTATTGACAAATCTTAAGAATGCCAACAACACACTAATCAAGGAAGCGAGGGCTCATTGCAGGAAAATCACCAAAGAAGCGAAAAAAGACTGAGAAACATATAGATGGGGTGAGATCTCCATTGCACTGAGGAATAGGGATTCAAGGTCGTTCTGGAATCTGGTTAAGACCGGATCGTCATGCTCCCAACAAGCACTCCAACCCAAAATTGGGGAAGAAATCTGGCGTGGCTATTTTGAAGACCTATACACCTTCAAGCGACTTATAGCAAACCATACTCGCCCCCCCCCCCCCCCCCCCTCTCCCCAATGTTTTTATATCTCATACCCAGGGAATGCTTCAAAAGTGCACTCTCAACGAAGTCAAAGTGGCTCTTAGCAAAGTCCTTCCAAATAAAGCCCCAGGCCTAGATAGGATCCCTGGTGACCTTTATAAGAGTGAGCCAGACATCTGGGTTCCTTATCTATACGGCCTTTTTAACGCAATTTTAGCTGGAATGCCGTTACCTTCTACTTGGGCTGGTGCAGAGATCACACCAATCCATAAAAAGGGTTCCCCCCTTGATCCGGCAAATTATAGGCCGATTAGCTTAATTGATGTCGCCCAAAAGATCTTTGCGCGTGTCCTCCTAGCAAGATTAAAACATGGATGGACGATTCCAACATCTTAACCCCTTTCCAGGTCGGCTTTAGAGCCAAAATGTCAACTGTGGACCAACTCTTTAGGCTACAGATGATCCACTGGAAATCTATTATCTTAGAAGGGGGCAGCCTTTATCTCACGTTTGTGGATCTAAAGTCTGCCTTCGACATGGTGGATCGTCGCCAGCTGTGGGAGCTGCTAAAGGGGATGGGAGTCCCCCTTTATCTTTGCGACCTACTGGAGCGATTACACAAAGATACTTTTGCTAGAGTAAGGTTCGGACTAAATGGTGAACTTACGCACCCATTTGGAGTAGAGAAGGGAGTGAGGCAGGGCTGTGTACTAGCCCCCACCCTCTTTTCTCTCTTTTTAAATGGGCTGGTTGAGGATATACTGACCATAAAAGATATAGATGCACCTAGGTTGGCGGGCAGGAAAATACCTGCACTAATGTTTGCAGATGACACCCTGCTCCTGTCCAGGACGCCCATGGGGATGGAAAGAGTCCTGGACGGATTTGCTTCATTCTGCAGGAAAAGGAATTTAGTCATCAATGTGAGTAAGACCAAATATATGGTCCTCCATGCAGACATCACAAACCGCCCTACACCAAAACTAGCCGGCCTGCATTTAGAACGCGTGGACATCTTTGACTGTTTGGGCTTGACTCTTAATAATAAAATGAACTGGGGCCCCCAGATTTCAAAGGTAAACCTTAATTCTCTTCCAGGGGATCCTCATCAATAGTCATAAGCATTAGAATATTCCCGCCCATGTGCGGGATCCCGGAAACAGTATATTATATGTGCCCCACATATATATATCCATACATATATACCTATATGTATACACAAGCAATTGCAGCCCCTAAACCCTAGAGCTGAACCATGCTGTAAGTAATTTCCACTACACATAAGAAAATAGCATTATAAACATGAGAAACAACATTATAACTTGTTTGGAAACTGTTTTAATGCTTAGAACACAGCAGAAATTCTTAGAAAACACTGAAAGCATAGGATCTCGACGCCGATCGTCGCCGAGTTGACGATGGCGGTCTGGACTTCGACGTCGACGACGTACCTGCTCTCGACGGCGAGCCCGCTGTCGAAAGCCTCTTTTTCGAAACACGACCTACCGGAACATCTTTTCTCAGCGCCGAGCCCGACGCTGAGGCGGAAGGACGAGAGGACTTGCTTCTAGATGAATCTCTATGCCTCTTGGAGCCCTTCCTCACCGGAGATCGGCCTCTGGATGGTTGTGCCAGGCCATAAACGCGAATTCGCTCTCTGTCCTTCAAAGTTCTTTTGGACAGGCTCTGGCAGTGAGTACATGTCTTGGAATCATGATCCTCCGGTAGACACAGGATACAGACCCTATGAGAGTCAGTCCTGGCCTTCTTCTTGCCACAGGCAGGGCAAGGATCGAAAAGAGAAGGCATTTTAAGATGGAAAAAATGCCCAAAAATGCCTAAAAAAGGCAGCCTCTTACTGACTTAGATGTAATACGTCGAAGTAAGGGAAAAAACTGTTGAAAAACAGACAAAATTTTCTGACAAACTCAGAAAAAAGTGGAGCTCTGTTGCCAGGATCCTTCCAGAAGGAGCCGGAAAGAACAACTGACCTAACTGCCACCCCTGAGGCATGATGGGAAGGTGGGGGTCAGGTGTGCCTTAAAGGCACGGTGTCAGTTTTTTGCTATGCAGCTATGAGTTAGCTTTTCAGTCTTTTTAGACTGGGTATTTGCAATGCAGCCTGGGAGCTTCCTATGCTTTCAGTGTTTTCTAAGAATTTCTGCTGTGTTCTAAGCATTAAAACAGTTTCCAAACAAGTTATGTTGTTTCTCATGTTTATAATGCTATTTTCTTATGTGTAGTGGAAATTACTTACAGCATGGTTCAGCTCTAGGGTTTAGGGGCTGCAATTGCTTGTGTATACATATAGGTATATATGTATGGATATATATATGTGGGGCACATATAATATACTGGTTCGAGGCATATGAGCTGCAGATTGTACACTTAGCATAGGTCGCCATCTGGTGTTGGGCCCGGATGTTTGCAGTTTGTTTTTCTTCTTGGACAGTCTTTGGAAGTCACGAGTTTGGTGACTCCTCCTTCGGTCCGTACTGCGCATGGGCTTCGGCTCCATCCTCAGATTGTTTTTTTCCGCCATCGGGCTCGGATGTGATACTTCGTGCTCCGGCTTCGAACTTCTACGGTTCCAGCCTCGACGGAAGTCCTCGATTCTTCGAGTTCCTTCATCATCTTCATCTCTCGAAGCGGCACTTTCTCCATCCCGTACATCGACACCGGCCTTCGGGCCCTCCGCGACTCCGGTCCCGGCCGATGGAAAGGACTCCGTTCAAAAAGTGCCCAAAATGTGGGTCTAAATTTCCCCACACCGACCTCCATCAGGTGTGTAACCTTTGCCTCTCTCCGGAACACGAGGCTAGAGACTGCCCCGCCTGCAAGTCTTTTCGATCGAAGAAGACCATCCGAGATCGAAGAGCTCGACGCACCATGGCGCACTCATCCTCTGCAGCTCCACCGGACATCTTCGGAGACGACGCCGAAGCTTCGGGGCAAACACACACCGAGCAGGAGGAAGACGTCGTCAGCGCTTCCGAGGCCGACGACTCCGACGTGGAGGACGTTACACCAGCGCAGCGGGCCGTGAGTACTATGCCCCCTCCCACCCCCGCGCCGAAAACCAAAGAGACTCAGGTTACTCCCTCGCCTGCCGGCCTGGGCAAAACCAAAACCAAAACTTCGATCACCCCACCTTTGGGCCCGGTGTCGAAGCACCCAAAGTCTCATGGCAGCTCGGGATCGAGCCAGCCGACACCCGGTGCCGAAAAACAGCATCCGGCACCGAAGACTGCAAAATCCAGCTCGACTCCGAAACCACCGGTGCCGAAGCCTGGACACTCGGTGCCGACCAAACACAAACACAAATCTGTCGGCACCGACGCTCCGGCGCCGAAACATCATTCGACGCCGAAACACCCGGAGACCTCAAAAAAGCATGGCGCACACAGACCATCGAAACCCCCGGTTCCGAAATCACCGGTGCCGACAGACGACTCGACACCGTTGGCTCTGTTTACACCAGACCCTTTACAAAAGACTTTGTCCAAAGATCCAAAGACTGGGCTTTTGACTTTAACTACCAAGAAAAGACGCCTTGATGCTCCGGCTCCTCCTCCTCCACCCAAAAGGAAGGACTCCGCTACTTCTCCCCTCAGAGTGCCCTCCCCACCACCGCCTCCCCTACCCCCTCCGCCTCCACCTCACAGGTCTCCGCCACCTTTACCTCACTACGATCCGGCCCCATCCCCAGATCCGGATGATGGGGACCCGGACAATTACCCGGCGGACGCCCCAATGGATCCCACTCCACCAGGGACCCCAGATCCATGGGAGGATTACAATAACCCTGATATACCCAATGTACCTCAGGACGACCTATACCCATCAAGGCCGTCTCCTCCAGAGGACTCCTTAGGGTTTCATCATTTAGTGCAGAGAGCAGCACACTACCATGGGGTGGACATGCACAGTGAACCAGTAGAAGAAGACTTCCTACTGGATACATTTGATATACAAGACAAATCTACTTCCATTTTACCCATGCTTAAGGGTGTCACCAAGCACGCTACAGAGGTGTTCAAAGACCCTGTCAGAGCCAGAGTACTGAACCTTAGAATAGAGAAGAAGTACAAGGCGGCACCCACAGACCCTGCTTACATCAAGGGCCCTGCTCCCCTAGATTCCCTAGTTGTCTCCACAGCTAGAAAGCGGGCTAACTCCCAATCCTCAGGAGATGCCCCACCGCCAGACAAGGAATCTAAACTTCTGGACGCGTCTGGTAAACGCACCGCCTCCCAAGCTGCAAACATGTGGCGCATTGCAAACACACAAGCACTGCTTGCGCGATATGATAGAGCACACTATGACCAACTAGAGGCTTTTATGCAGCACCTTCCAGAAAAATACAAGCACAAGGCTCATGACCTCATACAGGAGGGTAAACTAATTACAAACACCTCCATTAAGTGTGCCCTCGATGCAGCCGACACTGCTTCTAGGGCCATAAATACCAGTGTCCTGCTTCGCCGCCACGCCTGGCTCAGGATCTCAGGGTTCAAGCCTGAAGTCCAGGCATCCATACTCAATCACCCCTTTGACCAGGAAACACTCTTTGGGCCAAAGGTAGACGAAGCGCTCGAAAAGATGAAGAAAGACACAGACACAGCAAAGTCTATGGGGGCACTCCAAACACAAGCCTCCAAACGTTCCTTTCGACGCTCGTCCTTTCGTGGCACAGGCAGAGGCTCCTCCACCGATAACGCCTCTACCTCCTACAAGTCCCCTCCTCAAAATACCTTTTCAAAGGGCAATCAGAGAGGTGGTCACAGGGGTAACAACAATAAGGGCAGGGGCAAAACCAACAACACCCGTTCTGCCACCCCCCCCCCCGCACAATGACTCCCCTCCGCTCCCCCAAGACCATTCCACTCCGGTCGGGGGCAGACTACAAAACTTTATCCACGTATGGGAGTCCATAACATCGGACAAATGGGTGACCCAAATCATTCGGTCAGGGTACTGTCTAGAGCTAACATCTACCCCACCCAATATCCCACCAAGGCACCGTCCAATGTCTCAAGAACATTCCACACTGCTCAAACAAGAGGTACTTTCACTCCTGCAAAAACATGCTATAGAGCAGGTCCCCGTCAACCAACGAAATCTAGGGGTCTACTCTCTATATTTCTTAATACCAAAGCGAGACGAGACCCTCAGACCCATTCTGGACCTCCGGCCCCTAAATGCCTACATACACTCAGACCATTTTCACATGGTCACTCTACAACAAGTCCTCCCACTCCTCTGCCAGGGAGACTTTCTCACTACCTTGGATCTGAAAGACGCATACTTTCACATTCCAATACACCCCTCTCACAGGAAATACCTCAGGTTCGTGGTGGACGGGCAACATTACCAATTCACGGTTCTCCCCTTCGGGGTCACCACTGCACCACGAGTGTTTACCAAATGCCTAGCAGTAGTAGCAGCACACCTCAGACGTCAACACATTCACGTCTTCCCTTACTTAGACGACTGGCTGATAAAAGCCACGTCCTACCACCAATGTGTGCAACATACAGACAGCACCATCCAACTGCTCCACCAGCTAGGCTTCACGGTGAACTACCAAAAGTCCCACCTCATACCATCTCACACAAAGCATTATCTCGGGGCCACTATAGACACCTCCAAAGGTATTGCCTATCCAAACTCAGCCAGAATCACAAGCATTCAAGCCTTACGCAAAACATTCCTTCCCCAACACTCTCTTCCAGCAAGAGTGTTCATGAAGCTCATAGGAATGATGGCGTCTTGCATATTTATAGTGCCCCATGCAAGACTCCACATGCGTCCACTTCAAGAGTGCCTAGCACAACAGTGGAACCAGGCCCAGGGTCAGCTGACGGATCTGGTGTTGGTGGACGGCCGCACACATCACTCTCTGCAGTGGTGGAACACCACAAACCTTTCCAAAGGACGGCCGTTCCTGGACCCGGTTCCTCAGGTGATTCTAACAGCGGACGCATCGCTCTCCGGCTGGGGAGCGCACCTCCTACACCTCACAATGCAAGGTCTATGGACGCCACAGCAAAAATCGCTCCACATCAACCATCTGGAGCTCTTGGCGATCTTTCTAGCCCTAAAATCTTTCCAAAAACAAATTTCGGGCAAAGCAGTCCTCATTCGCACAGACAACATGACTGCGATGTATTATATACAAAAACAGGGGGGGACACACTCTCCCCAGCTCCCCCGCTTAGCCCAGAGCATATGGAGATGGGCAATTCCCCAAAACATCTTTCTCCTGGCACAGCACGTTCCAGGAGTACAAAACACCATAGCAGATCTGCTCAGCAGACAAACGCAACAACTACACGAATGGGAACTGCATCCACAAGTTCTTCACCCATTCTTCAAACAGTGGGGGCATCCTCAAATAGACCTCTTCTCCACCCACGAAAACAAAAAATGCCCAAGCTTCGCCGCCAGATACCCACACCCATTGTCCAAGGGCAATGCGATATGGATGAACTGGTCAGGCAGATTTGCATACGCCTTTCCACCTCTCCCACTAATTCCATTAGTGGTCAGGAAGCTACAACAGCACTCCCTCACACTCATTCTGGTAGCTCCAACATGGGCCAGGCAGCCGTGGTACACCACGCTACTACAACTATCAGTGGTACCACATCAAAA
This sequence comes from Triturus cristatus, assembly GCF_964204655.1. Taxonomy (NCBI): domain Eukaryota; kingdom Metazoa; phylum Chordata; class Amphibia; order Caudata; family Salamandridae; genus Triturus; species Triturus cristatus. The sequence goes on along the minus strand of NC_140579.1, from coordinate 677,912,573 downwards.
ACTGCACCTTTCCCCATGCCTCCTAACCCAGAACCATGGAGAAATCAGGCACCCGGACCCAGCTCAGCTCAACCTGGCGATCTGGCTCCTGAAATCTTAGAATTCGGATACCTTAATCTTCCCCCTGATTGCATGAACATCATCATGGAAGCCAGACGTCCTACCACTAGAGCATGCTATGCCGCAAAGTGGAAAAGATTTGTAATTTACTGCCGTAACAATACAATCAACCCCCTAGATGCATCCATACAGCACATCATATGCTATCTGCTCCATCTTCACAGGTGTAACCTGGCATATTCATCCATACGCCTACACCTAGCAGCGATCGCTGCTTATCTACAAAACAGGCAGCATTTATCACTCTTCAGAGTGCCCGCTATTAAAGCCTTCATGGAAGGCCTTAAACGAGTAATTCCTCCCAGGGCACCACCTTCCCCTGTATGGAATCTAAATTTAGTTCTTACACGACTAATGGGTCCGCCCTTCGAACCAATGCACAAATGTGAGCTACAGTTTCTCACCTGGAAAACAGCTTTCCTTGTAGCTATCACTTCCCTTAGAAGGGTTGGTGAAATACAAGCGTTCACCATACAGGAACCCTACATACAAATGCATCACAGCAAGGTCATACTTCGCACAAATCCGAAGTTTCTGCCCAAAGTCATTTCCCCCTTCCACCTCAATCAATCAGTGGAATTACCTGTCTTCTTTTCGCAACCCCAATCTGTTGCAGAAAGGGCCTTACACACACTTGATGTAAAAAGGGCGTTACTATACTACATACAAAGAACGCAACCCTTCAGGAAGACTAAACAATTGTTCGTTTCCTTCTCTCCACCACATAAAGGCAACCCCATTTCAAAATCAGGGATAGCTAGGTGGATTGTAAAATGCATACAAATTTGCTATCAAAAGGCAAAGAGAACATTATCTGTTCCCCCTAAAGCCCACTCTACAAGAAAGTTAGGGGCTTCTATGGCTTTTCTAGGGAATATACCCTTAGATGACATCTGCAAGGCAGCCACATGGTCTACACCGCACACCTTCACAAAACACTACTGTGTAGATGTGCATTCCAAGCAGCAAGCTAGGGTGGGCCAGGCTGTACTAAAGACACGTTTTCAAACAGCTGCAACGGATACCGGTGGTCGCCGCTAAGGTTGGGTACTGCTATATAATCTATGCTAAGTGTACAATCTGCAGCTCATATGCCTCGAACGGAATATGCTACTTACCAGTATGCATCTGTTCTTGGCATGTAGAGCTGCAGAGTTGTACACGCCCACCCGCCTCCCCGGCTACCTGTATCCGTTCCAGTACATCTTATTTAGATACAACACATGGGTTTCTCACTGTTATTACTACGCTCCATCATTTCCCTGTTGGCGAAAAACAATCTGAGGATGGAGCCGAAGCCCATGCGCAGTACGGACCGAAGGAGGAGTCACCAAACTCGTGACTTCCAAAGACTGTCCAAGAAGAAAAACAAACTGCAAACATCCGGGCCCAACACCAGATGGCGACCTATGCTAAGTGTACAACTCTGCAGCTCTACATGCCAAGAACAGATGCATACTGGTAAGTAGCATATTCCTTTCCGGGATCCCGCACATGGGCGGGAATATTCTAATGCTTATGACTTTCATGAGGATACCCCTGGAAGAGAACTAGGATTACAGGTAAGTAACTAATCCATTTGCACAGATAACTGGGGGAATTATAAAGATGTACAAAAATAGCCCATTAAAGTTGATTAGCCCCCTGGTAGAGGTATACAAAGCCCAAGCAAGGGGGATGGTGGCCTATGGTGCGGAACTACGGGGCCACAATAAAGTCGACATTTTAACCAAGTCAGAAATCCTTTTTTTTAGACAATTACTTGCACTCCCTATGAGCACTCCTATGCAGCTGCTTAGGATGGATTTGGGTATACAATCCATTGCTGATATGGTCGCTTCAAGACCGGTTAGGTATTGGCGCCGACTATGGAGCACTCCCGAACTTGCTGTATTTCGGGAGGAACTGAGATCTATCTTGACTACCCCAAAATCAGGCGCCATTCCCTGGTTAGCATTTGTAAAAAAAAATCTCTGAGGGCAATAGGGAGAGAAGACCTTTGGCTCACACCCGAGGAGTCATGCCCCTTATCCTCCAAAAAATCTCTGCCAAAAAACTTGGAGGATCATAATCTGACTCAGATTTTCAGATCAGTGCATAGTCCCAACTTGACCTCGGTATTTCTCGAAGTTAAAAATGGCTATAGCTTCGAGCCTGCATTAGATCTGATCCACCCGGTCATTGCCAAGAAATTATATATACAATTCAGGCATGGCTCCCTCCCGCTATTTGCAAGAACGAATAAGTGGGTTGGTTCTAGTAGCCAAACCTGCCCTGGGTGTGGTGATCAAGAAGAATCAGAGGTTCATGTTATATTCTTCTGTGCAGCCTACAAAATCCCCCGTCGAAAATGGATTATCCAGTTGGCAAAAAACATGGGGGTTAGGAACTATAGAGATTTGTTCAGGCTGCTGAAGTATGACTCTTCTCCCCTATTTGTCACGGTGATTGCTAAATTCCTATTTCAATGTGGTTAACCAGGAGACGTTTACTATTACATTAAGGTAAACCTTGTGATAATATCCATCCTAAACTTAGTGCCTTTTTTAGACCATGTTTTTATGTCTTTATACATACATTTTCAATTATGTACTAGTTCCCTTGTATTTATTGTATAAGTTTTATGTTTTTTGTGTGTTTATGAACTTTTATGGCTGACAGCCAAAATAAAGTTTTTCTGACTGACTGCTAGGGCCTTGCTTAAGTCCCATTAGAATTTTAGAAAAATAAGTCACTACAGTCAGGGTAGAGGGTTAGAACTGTCAGGTTAGAATGTCTCAAACAAACCCAGCTGTTAGTGATAATAATAACATGGACCTGGTGGAGGGGCTCGACCTCACACCTTACTTACACTTGTCTTTCAAGGAATTGAGGTCCTTATGCAAACTTTAAAATGTAACAATGGGCCTGCATCCAACCAAACTAGGGCTCCAGGAGCTCTTGGCTGAGTATGCTAAGGACCACCCATCTGAACATGGTGATGGCCAGTCAGATGAGGAAAGGGAAGCAGAGGAGGTTGACAATAACCTCCCCATGCTATTCCCTAGGGAGGAGAGGGCACCCATACCCTCCAATCCAAGGATTAGCATCTGGGCACCTAGAGACTACACAGGTGGCTCTGGTACCAGAGAGAGCACTGGGGGACCCACCAGTGAAGAGGACAGCCTTTTGAGGCTAGACTAGAGCTAGAGTCCAGACTCCTGGCTCTAGAAAAAGAAAGGAGAGAGATGGGTTTAGCACCCATTAATGGTGGCAGCAATAATAAAAATAAGGATAGGGAGGAAACTTCTGACCTTAAAATCCCCAAAGGGATTGTCCCTAAATTTGAGGAAGGTGATGATATCACCAAGTGGTTCACAGCCTTTGAGAGGGCTTGTGATATCAGAAAAGTAAAGAAACCTCTCTGGGGGGCACTCCTGTGGGAACTGTTCTCTGGTAACTGCAGAGACAGGCTTCTGACCCTTTCTGGGCCAGAAGCAGGATCCTATGACCTCATGAAGAGAGCTCTGATTGAGGGATTTAGATTCACCACTGAGGAGTATAGAATTAGATTCAGGGGGGCTCACAAAACCCAGACCCAGTCCTGTATTGATTTTGTAGACTTCTCAGTGAAGGCACTGGATGGTTGGTTAGCTGGACATGGTGTGCAAGATTTTACTGGATTGTATAATTTATTCATGAAGGAACATATATTGAGTAACTGCACAAATGAAACGTTGCATCAGCATTTGGTAGACCTAGGTCTAATTTCTCTCCAAGCATTGGGAAAGAAGTCAGACCACTGGGTCAAGACTAGGGTGACCAAGACAGCCACTGGGGGTGACCAAAAGAAAGTGGTCCCAAAACCTCCCCAGGGGAAAGGTGGTGAGAATCCCCAAGATAAAAAGTCTGAGTCTTCCAAAGGGCCCCAAAAACCTGTTCAGGTGGGTGGGACCCAAACTACTCCCTATGTGCCCCAACCATATAGGGGGATGAACTTTGATCCCTTAAAGGCCTGGTGTAATTACTGTAAGAAGCAAGGACACCTAACTGTAGCTTGCCCCCAAAACAAAGCCCCTAGGGCACCCAGTACAGCTACTCCTGGGGCAGCAAGCATACAAATGGGATCAGAGGTGTACCCTGAGCAAATCTGGGAACACACTGAAGCAAGTCTAGTCTCCTTGGGAGAAGTGGAGTTTGCCACTGTAGCTGTATGGCCCCCCAACTTAAAGAAATACTTACAGTAACCCTGGGTGAATGGAACTAGGATAGAAGCTCTGAGGGATACAGGTGCCAGTGTCACTATGGTGAAAGACACACTGGTTTCCCCTGAGCAATACTTGATTGGGAAGTCTTACCCAGTCACCAACGCTGACAGTGTCACCACTAGTCATCCCATGGCCATGGTAACATTAGGCTGGGGGGTGGTTACTGGCCTGAAACAGGTAGTGGTCTCTCCAAAGTTGCCAGCTGCCTGTCTGCTTGGAAATGATCTGGAAACCACAGCCTGGGCTGAGGTTGAGTTGAAGACCCATGCAGCCATGCTGGGCATTCCTGAATTGGTGTGTGTGTGCAAACCAGAGCACAGAGCAAGAGGAAGGGTGACAAAGTAGGTCTGGAGCCTGAAATAATGGCCCAGCCCACCAAGAGAAAAGGAAAGAAGACTGGGGAACCAGCTTCTACACAGCAAAACATTCAGGACCCCTCTCCCCAGGGAGAGGATTTGGATACCCCTGAGGGAACTGAGTCCATGGAGCTTGACCCATACCAGGTTGAACTCTTGGGCCCAGGGGGACCCTCTAGGGAAGAGCTGTGCCAGGGTCAGCGAGACTGTCCCACTCTTGAAAGCCTGAGGCAGCAAGCTGTTTCAGAAGCAAGGGGAGATGTCAGTGGTACTCACAGAGCTTATTGGGAAGAGGGATTACTGTATGCTGAGGAAAGAAACCCCACTCCTGGAGCCACCAGGAGGGTGGTAGTGCCACAGAAATACAGGGAGTTCCTCCTAACTTTGGCTCATGACATCCCCCTAGCTGGACATCTGGGGCAATCCAAAACTTGGGAAAGGCTAGTGAGTCACTTTTACTGGCCCCAGATGCACCAAAAGGTGAAGGAGTTTGTCAGCTCCTGTGTTACCTGTCAGGCCAGTGGCAAGACAGGTGGCCACCCAAAGGCCCCCCTCATCCCACTACCAGTGGTGGAGGTCCCCTTTGAAAGGGTAGGAGTGGACATTGTGGGTCCACTGGAACCTCCCACAGCCTCAGGGAACAAATTTATTCTAGTGGTAGTGGATCATGCCACTAGGTACCCTGAATCAATTCCACTTAGGACTTCTACAGCTCCTGCAGTAGCCAAGGCCCTCCTGGGTGTCTTCACCAGGGTGGGTTTTCCTAAGGAGGTGGTTTCAGACAGAGGTTCCAACTTCATGTCTGCTTACCTAACACACATGTGGAAAGAGTGTGGGGTGCAGTATAAGTTTACTACCCCCTACCACCCACAAACCAATGGCCTTGTTGAGAGATTCAACAAGACATTGAAATGTATGATCATGGGGCTCCCTGACAAACTCAAAAGGAGATGGGATGTCCTGTTACCATGCCTGCTTTTCGCTTACAGGGAAGTACCACAGAAGGGAGTAGGTTTCTCACCCTTTGAACTTCTGTTTGGTCATCCTGTGAGGGGACCACTTCGTCTTGTAAAAGAGGGCTGGGAGAGGCCTCTTCAAGAGCCCAAACAAGACATAGTGGACTATGTGCTTGGCCTAAAGTCCAGAATGGCTGAGTACATGGAAAAAGCACCCAAGAACCTTGAGGCCAGCCAGGAGCTCCAGAAGCACTGGTATGACCAAAAGGCTGCACTGGTTGAATTTCAACCAGGGCAACAGGTGTGGGTTTTGGAGCCAGTGGCACCAAGGGCTCTCCAAGATAAATGGAGTGGCCCTTACCCTATCCTAGAGAGAAAGAGTGAGGTCACCTACTTAGTTGACCTGGGCACTAGCAGGACACCCAAAAGGGTTATCCATGTGAACCGCCTCAAGCTCTACAATGACAGGGCTGACATCACCATGCTGATGGTGACTGATGAGGAGCAGGAAGCAGAAAGTGAACCTCTCCCTGACCTCCTCTCCTACAGCCCAAAAGATGGATCAGTAGATGGTGTGGTCTTCTCAGACACCCTCTCTGCCCAACAGCAAGCTGACTGCAAGCAAGTCTTGCAGCAGTATGCTAGCCTCTTTTCCCTGACCCCTGGTCTGACAAACTGGTGTACCCATGATGTGGACACTGGTGACAGTGCACCTGTCAAAAACAAAATCTATCGACAGTCAGACCAAGTCAAGGAGAGCATCAAAGCTGAGGTCAGCAAGATGCTGGAGTTAGGGTTCATTGAACCCTCTGAGAGCCCCTGGGCCAGCCCAGTGGTTCTAGTTCCCAAACCTCATCAACAAGGTGAAAAGAGAGAGATGAGGTTCTGTGTGGACTATAGAGGGCTCAACTCTGTCACTAAGACAGATGCTCACCCTATCCCAAGAGCAGATGAGCTGATAGATAACTTAGGGGCTGCCCAATTCCTCAGTACCTTTGACTTAACTGCAGGGTACTGGCAGATTGGCATGGCCCCAGGAGCAAAAGAAAAGACAGCATTCTCCACCCCTGATGGGCATTACCAGTTTACTGTGATGCCCTTTGGGTTAAAGAATGCCCCTGCCACTTTCCAGAGGCTGGTGAACCATGTCCTGGCTGGAGTCCTTTAGTGCAGCTTATCTTGATTGCTGTCTTTAGCTCCACCTGGCAGGATCACCTGATCCACCTTGGGAAAGTTTTAGAGGCTCTGCACAATGCAGGTCTCACTATCAAGGCATCCAAATGTCAGATAGGGCAGGGCACCGTGGTGTACTTGGGCCACCTTGTAGGTGGAGGCCAGGTACAGCCCTTACAACCCAAGATCCAGGCCATCATGGACTGGATAGCTCCAACAACCCAGACCCAAGTCAGGGCATTCCTTGGCTTGACTGGGTACTACAGGAGGTTTGTGAAGGGGTATGGGTCCATTGTGACCCCCCTCACAGAACTCACCTCCAAGAAAATGCCCAAGAAAGTGAACTGGACAGTTAGTTGCCAAAAGGCTTTTGACACCCTAAAAGAAGCAATGTGCTCAGTACCAATTCTAAAAGCGCCAGATTATGCCAAGCAGTTCATAGTGCAGACTGATGCCTCTGAGCTAGGGATAGGAGCGGTCCTATCCCAGACCAATGATGAAGGCCAAGACCAACCTGTTGCTTTTATAGGCAGGAGGCTACTCCCCAGAGAGCAGCGTCGGAGTGCCATTGAGAGGGAGGCCTTTGCTGTGGTTTGGTCCCTGAAGAAGTTGAGGCCATACTTGTTTGATACTCACTTCCTGGTTCAAACTGACCACAGACCTCTCAGATGGCTAATGCAGATGAAAGGGGAAAATCCAAAACTACTAAGGTGGTCCATCTCCCTACAGGGAATGGACTTTGAAGTGGAACACAGACCAGGGACTGCCCATGCCAATGCAGATGGACTTTCCAGGTTCTTCCACTTAGACAATGAAGACTCCATAGGACAAGGTTAGTCTCATCACCTTTCGTTTGGGGGGGGGAGGTTGTGTGAGAAAGTGCCATCTTTCTTGCATGGTATGCCCCCACTTTTTGCTGAATGTACTTTGACTGAGTGTACCCTGGACTCCTGCCAATCAGGTGCCCAGGGCCTATGTTCCTTCCCTAAAACACACAAACTCCCAATTGGCAAACCCTGGCCACATGTCAGCCCGTGGTAAATGGTACACTAGGTACCCAGGGCCTTGTGACCAGGGAAGGCCTCTAAGGGCTGCAGCACTCATTGTGCCACCCTTAGAGACCCTGTACCCTTACACACACACACTGCCTTTGCAGGCTGGGTGTCTGGGTGCAGGACAAAACAAAGAGTCGACATGGCACACATCTCTGTGTACCATGCCCATCACCTACACTGCCAAGGCATATATCAGCCACCCCTCTGGCTGGGTGCCTTATGCCAATGGTGTGGGAGCAGGAGCCCTGTGCCCCTACAGTACCCAGGTCCATTCCTGGGCACTGTAAGTGCAGTGCTGCCATTTAAGAGTACATGGTGCTGAGAGCTCGTCAAACACGAACTCCACAGCACCATAATAGCAACACTGAAGACTGGGAAGTTTGGTATCAAACTTCTCAGCACATTAAACCCACACTGATGCCAGTGTGGAATTTAATGTACCAAGCACCCCAGAGGGCATCTTAGAGAGATACCCCCTTACAACTAACCTACAATCCACGTCTGCTCTGAGGCTGCCCAGGCTGCCACACAGCAGACACATTGCTGGACCCCTGGGTGGGAGAGCCCCTGCTCTCCTGGGCCTGCAACAATGCACATCCTGGGCACAAAGGGAAGTTTCAAAGGCATGCCGCCTCTGTGAGCTTCCCCAGGCCACTGCAACCCCCCACTCTGGCGGGAAGCTTGGCCGGAAACCCCAAACAAGGACAGGGGATGTGCCAGCCTGCCTACCCCACCCCTCAGGTGGGGGAGGCGAGGTGAAGCACATCAAGATGGCGAGAGCCCGGAGAAGATGGGAGGCCCTACCATATCAGGACTAGGCTACTGCCCCCCTCCCACAGGAGAGGGGCAGGATAGGGGGTGTACCCACCCCAGGACAGGGACCCATTGGACCCTGGCCTTCACCTACCTGTAACGCCCCTAAATCTAGTATTTAGGTGCACCCTGAACCTTCCTTCCCTAGATTCCAGATTCCGAAATTACAAGAAGAGCAAGAAGAAAAGAAGACCTGCCCTGCAGCTGCGAAGGAGAGGGAGACACCAACTGCTTTGGCCCCAGCCCTACCGGCCTGTCGACCTCAAACCTGCTCCTGCTCCAATCCCGGCATCGCTTGTGGCCAGCAACCTCTGAAACCCCGGATGACCTGGCTACCTTTGAACTCTGATCCCCTGGGACTCCCATGAGTAGAGGCTGTACTCAAAAACTACCTTTCACCCCTGGCAGCAGTCCGGAACTGCGATCCCAGCCCACTCTGCACCAGCCAAGCCTGGCCGGTGCCGAAGTGAACTAAACCCACGAGGATGAGAGTCCTCGTCCCCGAGCTCGCAGTCTTTTTCCTAACCCGGAGATTTCCCATTGACATCCATTGAGCGCCCGAAGGCTCAAAAGCACTCTGCACCCAGCCGCCCGAGTGGCCCTGGCAGTGAAAACTCTATTCCTTCCTACTTCCCCACTTGCCCTGGGTAAGTGACCAGGAGCCCTGCTCCCACAGCCGCGTGGCTTGCCAGACAGCAAACAAGGCCCCCCCAATCCCTCTTAGGATAACATTGGGCCTAACTCTCTCTGCACCCGGCCGCCCTAGAGCCGCTGAGGGTGAACCAACTGTACCTACCTGACCCTGGGAGACCCCGGAGTCTGTGCCCAGAACCTCAACTCTGCCAGTCGAGTACTTACCCTTAAACCGCAAACTCTATTTTCCTCATAGGGTAACTTTGACTGGCTTTGTCCTGAAATTTCTTCTAAGTGTGGACTTTTCAAATCTTCAAATATTCACTAAAAATCAGCCGAGTGACAAAAACGAATTTACTCACCTGTTCCTAGGTGAACTCCCAGTGCTGGATCTTGGTGCCATAGGAAACCATTGACTGTTTTTCTGTGAAATTTCTTCTAAGTGTCGATTTCTGCAATCTTTAAATATTCTTCAAAAATCGTATAATATCTGAAAACGTAATTGCTTACCTGTTTTGGATAAAGGTCCCAGTACTGAGTCTAGGCACCCAGTACTGGATTACAAAAGTAACGAGAACGTACTGTACCTGTAACCTGCATTTTCTTCCATAGGGAATCATTGATTGTTTTCTCTGAAATATTTTCTAAGTGTCAACTTTTAAAATAGCTAAATATTAGTTAAAAATCACTACAGTACCAAAGTCGAATTTTATCATTTGATTCTGAGAACTGACCCAGGACTGAATCTAGGATCCAGTCCTGGAATTCCAAAAGTAATCTAAAAAGTAATCTGTTGCAAATAACTTGGATTTACCATTGAGCTCAATGTATTGTTGTTTAAAAATAGAGTTGCCTACTGCAACCTCTTGTAACTGTTTACTAAAATCTACTGCATATTGCAAAAGTATTTATATGAAACATCTATTGTTGAGAAAGTATATTTTAACTCCCAAGTGTTGGTTCTAAAATAAAACAAGCATATATTTCTTTATATATAAACCATTGGCCTAGAGTTCAGTTATTGAGTGTGTGAAACCATTTGCTGACTTGAGTGTGTACAACAAATGCTTTACACTGTCCTCTGGTACTGCCTTACTGCTCGACCAAGCTACCACTTCAGAGAGTAAGGTTATACCTAACTTTAACCTCTGTCAAACCCTGGGGGACTGTGGACTCTGTACACCCTGTACCTATTAAGGAACAGTATATACAGAGCCACTTTCTCACAAGGCGGAAAAAGACTATGCTAACGCAGAGCACGTCCTCCAGCGTTCCGCCGCAGCAGCAAATCCGGGAGGGCCAACGCGAGGCACTGTGCTCGGCCTCCTCCTTTCACTCCACCCGGCCTCCGATCAGTACTAGCCCATCCTACGAACTTCATTTGTGTGTTTGGCGCTTACCTGGGACGTGTGGACTGAACGCCAGTAGCCGGGCTTGTTGCTCCCTCCCGCCGCCGCTACAGGAGCCCTTGCGGTTGCTGCGCGAAGGGAACAGACCACATCCCCCACAATCCCCGGCAGGGTCACCGCCCCCTAACACACCCACTTCCGCGCCCGGAGGCGCTAAATTCGAGGAGGCTCCCTCCGCGTCGCGCGTGGGCGGCGCCGGACTAAGCCTGGGCAAAGGGCGGGCCGTCTGTGGCCGGAGGAGGCCGGGCTGGGCCAAAGAGCTTGGTTCAATGACCCTGATGACCTCAGTCACTGAGCTCAAGTGAGACTACTCTATAGTGTGGACCCTGTGTTAGGATCTGTTAGTGTGATTACCAAAGCTACCTATTCTCGTGTCCTGGTATCAGGACATTCTTATCTTACCGCTGGGGGGAAGCTGTTTACTGTTTTCATTTTTTGTATTGCAAGGCATTATCACCTAGTATTGATTATTTCTAATGCCAAACATGATAAGTTTATATCTGGGGCAGGCTCAATTGATAATTATCTGGTTAAAATAGTAAACAAAATTAACAATGACCGGAGAGCCTCGCTTGGCAGAGGGAGTCCACCTGCCTCTCCCCAAGTTACCTTTAATCCTTTGGTGGAAACTCCAGGAGATGATACATCTGGCCTGGGCAATCGGGCGGTTATAACGGCTGAAGCACAGGTCCATTCTGAACCTCAGGAGGAACACCTAGACATATCTATTGTTAATCTAGAGGAGGCCCCGCCTACCCCCAGACCAGTGAGAGCCTGCAGAAAACTACAAAGTAAACGTGGGGGGAAGCATAGTAAAAAAAAAAAGCGGAAGCTTCCCATCCAGCTCAAAACAGCTGTGCTGCTGGAATTGTCTCACAGGAAGGAAATAGTGCAGCTAGTACTAATTTATCCCCGGAGCAATTCACCTTACTGGTATGTACTTTAGAAGCCAAATTTGAGGCCAAGTTAGCGGAGTACATCCAACCCCTAGTGCTCAAACTGGACATTGTTACCTCGGAAGTCAAGACGCTAGGAGGTATGGTAGCGACACACCTGGCCATGGCCGAAAGAGCAAAGGCAATTGTAAAGGGTTCTGCCGGAGCTGAGCAGGGAACCTTTCACGACAACCTGCAGCAACCCACCCAGCAAACAACTGCACCCGAAATCGTTCCCCCTGACCTTACACCATTAGCTGGTCTAATAAAACAATCCTCTTTAGGTCCAGAGGGTCCATCAGGTTTTAGACCGGTTAGAAAAAGTGGCTTTATAAATCTTCCCCCTGATTGTGCACCCTACGTAGTAGTTTTAACCAATGTCCCCCCTCCTGATAACCACTCTGCACAATCCCACGAGAAATCGCACGAGTCACTAAAAAACAAAACAGTGTCATGGCTTAACAGAAGATGTGGCTTCCCGATTAATTTTTCTGATCAAATTTTATCAACCAGAAGGGCTAACTGGATTGGCCCATCCAGAAAGATTTGCAGTGGGGATTGTATAATAGTAAATTTTAAACACCCCCAGCATGTCGCCACAGTTCTGCTAAGGGCAGCTTCACTGGTCTATGACGCAAATAGTGTTTGTGCGCGTCCTCTGGGTTATTTTTACACGCATTAAATTAAAGCTCCCCCAAATCGTGGGAGATTCAGACCATTCACTTTTATTGAGCCTCGGTCCCCTGTAGCGTTGCAAATCTATAATGTTGACAATCACTGCAGGATTGGATCTAACATCGTCACTCACAACAGATTTGAGGTACTCTCGGGCCTAGAGGCTTGTGACTGACGCGAGGATTTTGAGGATCAGGGAAGGGATAGATCGGATGAATTGGGACCTATGGAATCTGAACACGTAACAATGAGTAAGGAAAACCCTCAACCCAATTTTGCCAGTATCGCTAATGGTAGGGGGGAAAAGGTAAAGATGTTAGGCTGGAATATTGCGGGCTTGCGGTCTAAAAGGGACGATAATGGCTGGTTAAATTTTGTAAAACAGTATGATATTGTTGCTTTTCAAGAGACATGGGATAAGGATTGTGATTTCTGGATTGACGGTTTTACATCCTACTTTGTTCCTGCTCTGAGTTCGACAGCAGGGAGAGACAGAGGGGGACTTATGTTTCTGGTTTCAGTAAACATCACAGGAAGAGTCAAAAAGGTTGATTGTACATCCCATAATTGTCTTATATTGGAAGCAAGTTTGGCAAATAATACTAAGCTAATTCTTGTCAATTGTTATAATTCACAGCAAGGGGAGTTTCCAAATGAGCATCTCCATCTGTTGTCAAACTTTTTAGAAACATATAAGGATAATCAAACCACTTTTTGTCATTACATTCTGATGGGAGATTTTAACGTGCATTTATGTAGACTAAACTGCCAATACAGAGATAACGATGGCCCAGATTTCACATCCCCTCAACATTTTGAACATAGCTCTAAGGGGGAAGCATTGGAGTTTCTCTTGTCTAATAATGAATTGTATGAAGCAGGGTTCTTCGATAAGAGTAACCGTGTTCCCACGTACATCGCTAGGGATCGTGAATCCATAATAGACTACATATTTCTTTCCCCAGGACTTTTAAGATATGTGATTTTTTATAACGTTATACGCTCTTCTTTCAGTGAACACAACCCGGTGGTGATTGTATTGGATAATGGCTTTTCCCTCCTGGATAAAACAGTCTTATCACATGCTACAGTTGATGTAAAAGCAAAAGACCAGGGGAGGAGATTAAATTGGAGTAAGGTCACCCCCGAAGATTTTCTTCACTCTATTATAACAAAGGTCGGCCCGGAACTAAATACATGTACAGACCCGCTTAATTATGGGGGGGGGATGTAATAGCGTCATATGAAGCCATTTGCTCTCAAGTGGCCAATGATCTCACAATTAATAGCCGAGTAGCTAAAAACAAACCCGCATTTGGCTGGTTCGACCACAAATGCACTAAAGCCCATAACCTACTTAAAAAGGCTCTTAACGATAGCCAAAGGAACAAAGGGCTAGTTGCTCAGCTGAGGAAAGAGTACTCAATAGTAGTGCAGGCTCGGAAAAAGGAAATCAAACAAGATGCGTGGGCAGCTTTAATGGATAATGCTACCTTGAAAGTTAGTTCCAAGTTTTGGGCAATTGTTAATACTCCCCTGTTCACTGGCACCCAGAACTCTGTATTAGAACTTAATATCCCAGAGGAGGACTGGTTATGCCATTTTGAAAAAATTTATGGGAGTAATATCGGGCTGGAAACCTTTGAGGTACCAATCTCTAATCCTCCTACGATACCGGTTAGTTTTAACTTAGCGGAGGTTGAGAAAGCAATAGAGGGAACGGCAGGGCGCAAGGCGCCAGGCCCTGACGGGGTGCCCTCTGACATGTTCAAGGCTAACCCCAAGTATTGGGCTAAAATACTGATGAACGTTTTTAATACCTCGGCTGTTGCAGTTTTCCCGAAGTCATGGTCCCGCTCAATTATAATCCCTCTGTTCAAGAAGGGCCAAAGGGGAGATCCCAGATGCTATAGGCCAATATCCTTGTTGGATTCCTCAATCAAAATCCTAGGGAAGGTTATTTTAACAAGGATAACGGACTGGGCTACGGAGAAAGGTATATTAACCAACGCCCAGTATGGCTTTAGATCTGGGAGAGGCACAGAGGACCAATGTCTTAATTTACATTTAATTGTATCTAAATATACGAAAGCTGTAGGGGGCTCGATCTTTCTGGGTTTCATGGACCTGTCCCCGGCCTTTGATCTAGTTAACAGGTCAAGGCTGTGGTCCATGCTCTTGGAACTAGGTCTCGACCGGCCCCTTGTGTATTTTCTGGCCGACTTACATAAAGACCTGAGAGCCTCAATAAGGATGACGCAGGAGGGGAAATGTACCGCAAGTTTTAAGTCAGGAAGAGGGGTGCGCCAAGGTTGTATCCTTGCTCCCATGTTATTTACTTTGTATACAAACTCTTTGGAAGATAACCTGTTAACAGCTACACTTGATATTCCGCGTATGGGAGGAACATCCATTCCTGTACTCCTCTACGCGGATGATGCAGTTTTATTGGCTCGGACTCCTCTCGGTTTACAAAGATTACTAGATTCCTCTGGGGATTTTATGAAATCGCTGGATCTCGTGGTCAATAATGGTAAATCGCATATTATGTCTTTAGGTAAGGGTAAAAACAATGTTTAAACCTTTTACTGTGGTGGGGAAGTAATAACCAGAGTGAAAGTGTTTACCTACCTGGGAGTTGTTTTTAATGAAAAAGGATCCTGGGTACCGCAACTCTCCACTAAGGTAAATGCTGTGAGAAACTCCTCAGCTGCAATATCAGGCTTTGCAAAAAGACTGGGAGGTAAGCCTTGTGCGGCTATCTTACCTATATATAAAGCCAAAACTATTTCAATTGCTAGGTATGGGGCTGCAATATGGGGGTACACTAAATCTGATCCCGTACAAAGAGAAGAAAATAAATTTTTACGTGCTCTTCTCGGCCTTCCACAATCTACAGCGACCCATTCGGTCCACCTTGAGTTGGGGATAGGCTACATTTCTGATATAATAAAAATAGCCCCAATCCTGTTATGGATTAGAATTTGGTTAAATTCGAATCTTACGTTAAATCATAAAATCCTGAAGGATTGCATTAAACTAGATAATACGAAGGAAATCCAGTGGCTGTCCTACATTAAAATGTTAACCAAGAAAATGGGGCGCCCAGAGATTTTCTCCAATCCTGAAGGTTTATGTAAAGCTGATCTAAAGTGGGTCAAAATAAACTATACTAAGCTCAGCGAGGCTGAGCGAGAAGCAGAAGAGCTAAGTAAACCAACAGTTAGGGCACACTTCTTGCTTATTCTGTCCTTAGCCACGCAACCATATCTGTCTATTGTTACGAATTCTTTTCACAGATGGCTATTGACAATTTCGTTTCAACCAGATCCACTTAGTTTTAAGTGACTCACAGGGATGGATTAGGCCGGAAGACGCGGCTCCTTGTAAATGCGATGACTTCTCCCCTCCAAGATACCATGCATTTTATGTTTTTTTGCCCTCTGTATTATGAAGCGAGAAAAAGGTTTATTTTTCCAATATTGAAAGAGAAAGCTTTTATACAGACTAAACCTGCATTATTGTTTTTACAATTAATGGAATCCCCTGTAATCATGTTTGGTGTTGCCAGTTTTCTCGTTGCGTCTATTAGGAGTAGGAGGAATAGACAGGCAGCCCTTCAGGAGGAAATAAATTAGTCATCATAAGTTTATTGACAGTGATAAAATGTTTTTAATAATGCTAATGCTTTTTACGCTTTTTAACTGTTTTTACATTGTATAGTATACTTTTATGATTTTAAATAATCGAATAAAGTGGTTTGACTTGACTTGACTACTAGCCCATCCCCAGGAAGACTCTGACACGGATGGAAGTGTAACACTATTCCCTTCGGATTCCACTCACCTCAGCAAGGACCCTCTAGAGAGCCTCCCGGGCTGATATTCTGGCTTTTGTTCCTTATTGCGGGGCTTGCTCTCCGGAGGTGCGCTTGGGAGTGTACACCCCTTCACTGTTTATCGATGACATCTCCTATGCACTTTGCCCACCTCAGTGGGCCATTGGACCATATTGTGTAATCCGGTCATGTATGGGTAGTTCCCCGGCCTGCCCTGTCTTGGGCGCTTCCACGATTTGCACACGTTACTGATATCTCAGTATGTCATTAACCTATTCCCCCACTAGGCGATAGCACTAGTTTAGGTTCTGTAGTTATGATTCGTTTACAGTTTGGTCGGACGCGGTTGGGGCGTTGGACCCAGTATTGGATAACAAGGTTTTTGTTTACAGGGTTGCCACGTAGTCTGGGGGGTGGGGGGGTGAGGGTGGGGCGGAGGGGGGGGGGTTTAGGGGGATAGGGGGTTGTCTCCTGCCACGATGACAGCCCCAAGGTCATATGTTTTTATATCCTGGAATGTGAGAGGCATGGGCTCCATTAAAAAACGCCACAGAGTAGTAGCCCAGTTGCACCGCCGCAAGGCTCAGATAGTATGGTTTCAAGAAACCCACCTGATACATACCGAATCCCTGAAATTGCAAAAATGTTGGAGGGGTCAATTCTATGCCACTTCATACTCCGCCTTTTCTAGGGGGGCTGCAATATGGCTCCGCGCAGGAGTCCCCTTTTCCTTGTTAGAAAGCCGGGTTGACGATCAGGGTAGATATGTGTTGCTGCGGGGTCTATTAGAAGGCTCGCCTGTAGTGCTGGGCTCCTTGTACGCCCCTAATGTGGATCATGCACAATTCCTTTCCCGGGTCTCCGTAGCCTTATCTGACTGGAGTGATTGCCCATGGTTGCTTGGCGGAGATTTGAATTCTCTTTGATGTTGAGCTGGATCGATCTCACCCTCCCTTGGCTGGTACTGCTGCGCGGACCCGAGCCGCGGCCCTGGGTCAATGGGCACGGGGTTGGAATCTGCTAGTTCTTTGGAGATCGCAGCACCCGGCGGATAAGCAGTATTCCTTTTATTCTTATCCTCATCAATTGCATACATGCCTGGATTATTTCTTGGGCTCGCAGACATTGTCCTTTGCGATTTCCCATTGCACTTACTTGGGAAAAGCCCTATCTGATCACAACCCCATCGAATTGTGCCTTGGGTGGGGCCGGTCCCCAGCGCCGATACCGACTTGGAGGATGCAGCCCCTTCAGTTAGAGGACCAGGTCTTCCGGGACACCTTACAAAAGGCGATCAATACTTACTTTACTGTTAACGAAGGCACTGCCTCGACACGTTCCATAGAATGGGAAGCCTTTAAGGTGTCTATACGGGGCGTGTCCCTAGGTTCCTTAGTGGGGGCCCGTAGGGAAGTGGTCCCGGGACCTGACGGAATTAGAGGCTGCGTTCCAGGAACAGGAAGTAGAGGCCCAACGGGACGAACAGGCTGAGGAATCCTTACAGGCGGCCAGAGTAAAATATGCGGAGGCTCTAGAGCGTCTTCGTTTATTAGATTACAGGGCGTACACTCGGCGCACACATTTGGAGGCTGATAGGGCGGGCCCATTACTGGCGCGACTAATTTCCCCCCGACTTGCCCGACTCCCATCCTGGCCATTAATACCGGGCAACACGGACAGGTCCAGACCCAATTGGGGGATAAACTCGGCGTTCCGGACCCATTATGAGACCCTCTATGGGGCACATCCAATGCCAGGCACAGATGCTGTAACTGAGTTTCTGTCGCAGGCGAACTTACCAGTGCTCTCTGCAGCAGAGATCCACAACTTAAAAGCACCAATTACTCCGGCCGAGATCAGAGTAGCTATTAAGTCCTTAGCCCGGGGGAAGAACCCTGGCTCTGATGGGTTGCCCATCGAATTTTACTCCACTTTTTCTCCTCTATTGATCCCTAAACTACACCAACTCTATATGACATCACTCGCAGAAGGGAGGCTGCCCCCTACCACTCGGGAGGCGATCGTCACTTCGCTCCTAAAGCCAGATAAGGATCCCTTAGATATGACATCCTATAGGCCTCTATCGCTCCTCAACACAGAATATAAAATTCTTAGTAAACTCCTTGCTAACCGCCTTCTCCCACTCCTTTCACGATTGATCCATACAGACCAATGTGGTTTTGTCCCACGACGGAGTACATCGCTGAATCTTCGGCGCTTTCATGCCATCTTGCACGCCTCTGGGCTCCGCCCGGCGGGCGCGGGGTGTTTATCCTTGGATATATCACAGGCCTTCGATACGCTCAGTTGGTCTTGTATGTTGGAAGTGTTGGGGAAAACGGGCGGTCCCCCAGAACTATGTGCCTGGATTCAGCTGCTCTACATCGCCCCCACGGCCAGGGCGAAGACAGGCTCGATTATCTCCCCAACCTACCCCATCTTTCGGGGTACACACCAGGTATATTGTTTGTCTTGGCGCTTGAACCGTTAGCCCAGAACCTCAGGCGAGCCATGGTCCCCCATGGCATCCCGATGGAGGGCGTCTTGCATTCGATCTCGCTTTACGCAGACGATATGCTGTTGTACTTTCGTGATCTCCAGGCCGACATGAGGGAGGTGGCGGATCTTTTTCTCCGCTTCGGGGAGATCTCCGGATTGCACCTCAATGCTTCTAAGTCCGTAGCCTATTCTTTCAGTGGCACGCTCGCGGCTCCGGAGCTCCGTTTCGGGCCCTTGTCCTTCAGGGTGGCGCCAGTCACCTTTAGGTACTTGGGGATTAATATCTTTCGATCCGTGCCGGATGTCATTGCAGGCAACCTAGTGCGCACAATCTCTTCCATACGCTCCCAAATTACATTTTGGAATACATTGCCTCTCACCATAGAGGGGTGGGTAGCGATATCCAAAATGGTGATGTTGCCTCGTCTGCTTTACTATTTCGTCAACATCCCAGTGGCATATCCCACCT
The DNA here is from genome assembly GCF_964204655.1 of Triturus cristatus. Taxonomy (NCBI): domain Eukaryota; kingdom Metazoa; phylum Chordata; class Amphibia; order Caudata; family Salamandridae; genus Triturus; species Triturus cristatus. The sequence continues at coordinate 677,893,395 of NC_140579.1, read as the reverse complement.
GGATCTTTCGTCAGTTGGATGCACTGCTGATCCCGCTGATCTGGGGTCCAGGGAGACATAGGGTTGCGTTAGCTAAGATGCGGTTACCGAGTGGAGCTGGTGGGATGGGAGCACCCGACTTTAGGGCATACTGTATTGCTGGCCAGCTGCAGTGGTTGGCCTACTGACTGGCCGGTAAAAACATGTTTGAAATCGGCTATACCCCGACCCAACTGGCACGGGGTGCCTTGCAGTCGCTGTTATGCCCCGGCGCCCCTAAGCCATTAGACCCTCCAGCCCTACTGAAGATAGCGCTCCATTACTGGACAAGGGCATGTAAATATGCCAAAATCCATATTCACCCAACATGCCGCTGTGTGGCCTCCCCACGAGGCAGGGAATTCTGAGCGCCGGGCAAGTACGGCCATGGACACAACAGGGGGTGGAAACAATAGGAGCCTTTTTTCAGGAAGGCAGCTTGATGTCCCACGTAGACTTTGTGAGGGTCAACGGGGTACCCGACACCCAGTTTCTACTCCACGCGGTGATCTTCCGGTATATTCGGACACAATGGCAGGCGACATCTGTAGAGCCCTCCACATTCCACCTTTTGCGATCCCTCCACATAATGGGCCATGGACGATTTCTGGTTCGATGGCTTTACCGGGGCCTCCGGGAACACACACAGGTCTCCGTGGCTACTCTCAGGACACGGTGGGAAACAGATTTGTCCCGGGCATTTAGTGATAAAGAGTGGGCCTATATATTGGAATACCCTAAAAAAGTGTCCCGCAATTGCAGATTGAAAACTATTCAATTGTTTGTCCTCCACAGGGCGTACCTTACTCCCCATACACTAAGTAAGATGTACAATACAGCGGTTGCGACCTGTTCTCGCTGCCAGGCACCTGACGCCGACCTGTTACACATGCTGTGGCTCTGCCCGGCACTGCGGGGATACTGGGGTAGGATAACACACGTCTTAAGCACGATTACCGAACGCCCCTCCTGGGACACAGCAGAGGCTTGGTAATTGGGTCTTTTACCGCTCCCCCTTAAAGCGAAACTGATGCGCCGTTTCGCCAACCTGCCATTAATGCTAGCAAAGCGCCTGATAACACAGCGTTGGAAGTCTCGCACACCGCCACGTGTAGAGGCCTGGGGAGAAGAGGTGTTGAGATGGTCGGTGGCAGAGCGAGAGGCGCTGTATCGTGAGGAAAGTCGGGGGCTGCGCAAGCGTCCTATATCCCTAGAATGGGCACATCTGGCTGAACTGTTTAAGAGCGAGGTGGAGGAGGAGGGGGGGTCTGTGGGGACCACCCCCCAGAGTCCCCCTGCACAAGCTGTAGTGCATGTCGACGGATGTGGTTTGCGATAGATGATAGCGAGAATCTGGCTCTGAGTGATGTAGTATTTCGAATGGTTGAGGCCACTTCCTGGCGGGTGGTGGTCGCCGAGAGGGAACCCCCCCCCCCACACTCCATGGTTTTTTTTAAATTTATTTATTTAGTTCCCCCTCTCTTACTGCACTGATCGACCTCCTTCCTTCCCCTGCCGCACGCTTGGGGTGTGGTTACAGTCTCCTCCGGTCCCCCCTTCCCCCAGGGGTATGCTCTACGGCCTCCAGACTAAAAATTCTTTTTTGTGGCATCGTTGGTTACGGAGGGTGGGTTCAGGGTGGGATTGGGAGTTGTGGGACTGTTGAGCGGACTCCGCTCCCCTCGAATACAATATCTTGAAGGCTGGGAATGTAGCACACAACAATGTACTTGACTGATGACCTTCCTAGCTGTCTTGTGACATTATCGTAATGTATCGTAGACTATGCTACATTATGTACAGATTGCACAACATGCCTGAGTTGTCTCCTATGCCTTATAGATAATTAATGTGATCACTGCAATTTGTAATACGATGTTCCTTCCCATGAAAAATCTTAATAAAGTTTGTTTAAAAAAAAAAAGTCTGAGAGGTATTCGCTGTCCTAGATGTTTTATGAATTTTTGACTATAATTTATCCCAAAATGGGATAGTCCAACAGTCTGCAAGATCCCTCTCCCAAGCCAGTTCAGCCTCCCCCTTGGTTCTATCAGAAGAGAAAAACAAGGTCTTATATAAAGAGGAAGCTGATGTATTAGTAGATAATAAAGGAAAAAGACTGTAGCATTTAGAAGTAATATTTGGGTTAGGCTGTTGGGAAAGAAGATATTGTAAGAGAGAAGGAAGAAGAGAATCATATTGAGATTTACATGAGGAGGGTAAAGAAAATTGTAATTGAAGCTCCGGAAAGGATAGCGGAATATGATTAGAAACTAATTGAGAAATCCAAAGTAAACCTTTTGAGTCTCCAAGACTTCCAATAAATCGTACGGCCCTTAGTACACAACAGGTGATATGCCAGATTGGTTGCAGATCTAACGAAGAAGATGAGGGATACGAGGACGGGAGAAGCGGCTTTAATATTTTACGTGTATGAGAGAACTTGAGAGCGAAAGAAGGAATAGTGTTAGTAAAATTAAGGGATTCATTAAAGTGGAAAGGAGCTATAAAGATTTTTTCAATAGTCAACCAAATAGGAGGATGCACACCTTGATTCAGAGAAAGCCAACAGGAAGATTGCCTAAGAGAAAAAGCATGATGATAGGATTTAAAATCAGGAAATTTGAGACTCCAGAGGTTTTGTCAGCCTTAAGGGCGTTGAGAGCAATTCGAGGAGTCTTATTTTTCCAAAGGAATTTGTTTAATAGAGAATCAATTTTTTTAAAGTAAAAACCAGGAATAAGAACCGGGATCATAGATAAAAGATAGAGAATTAGCGGCGAAAGCATCATTTTAATAGTCCATGCGTCCCCACCAGGAAAGAAAAAGTGGATGCCATCGGTCAATAGAGGTAGATAACTTTTTAGTAAGATTGTCAGTTTTCTTTTAAGGTTTCTGGAATGGTGGGAGAGAACCATAGAGTATTTTATTTTAGTGGATTTCCAGGAGAAACCAGTGGAAACGAAATCCTGTTTCAGACAGAGAACATTTAATGGAAGAACTTCACATTTATCCGAGTTAAGTCGGTATCCGGAGAGTTGAAAAAAATTATCAACTGGAGAAAGAAAGGCTGGAAGAGAAGTTGAGGGATTTGAGCAGTACAGGAGGAAGTCGTCAGCATAAACAGACATTTTAACCGGAGTAGTGGCACGGTTAAAACCGGTAATTCTATCATCTAACCTAATTTTCGTTAAGAAGGTTTCTAATGCAATTATAAATAAAAGAGGTGATAAAGGGCAACCTTGACGAACACCTCAGAAAAGAGGAAAATATTCAGAGGTTTTCCCATTAACAAAAATAGAAGCTTTAGGGCCAGAGTAAAGTAAAGAAATAAGAGAAATCAAATTAGTAGGGAATCCGATCCACTGGAGAGCATGAAACATAAAATCCCAGCCAATCCTGTCAAATGCCTTTTCAGCATCCAATGCTATTGCAGCAATGGGATAATCAAGAGAAGAGGCTTTACTTAAAATATTAAAGAAGACTCTGGAATTATCCGAAGATAAACGGCCTTTAATAAATCCTGATTGTTCGGATCCAGTAAGGTTCGGCAGAATGAGATCAATACGAAGCGCAAGAATTTTAGCAAAAATCTTATAGTCTAAATTAACTAGGGAGATTGGGCGATAATTTTTACAAAACGCAGGATCTTTGTTATCCTTGGGAATTAAACAGATCACGGCTTCTTGAAAAGATCCTGAAGAGGAACCATCCTTGACAAAAGACTTATAAAGTAATAAGAGATGGGGAAGTAATAGAGCAACGAAGTGAGCGTAAAATTCAGTAGTAAACCCATCAGGACCAGGTGCTTTACAATACGGATACATCATGTTTAAACTCAGCTAAAGTAATGTCCGCTTCTAATAAGAAAAAATCAGTATCATAAGGGGGAGGGGAATTTATTGATTGAAAGAAGGAGGAAAGTGCATCTGAAGTTGGTTGGTGCTCTGGAGTATACAAATTTTTGTAAAATGAAACAAATTCATTTAAAATATCATTATCTTTAAAAAGCAACTCCTACATTATTACGTATGGATTCAATTTTAGTCCGTTCACAACGGATTTTTAAATAATTTGCAAGAAGTTTACCCATCTTATTTTGGCCACCATAATAACGGGCACTACTTTTTAAGAGATCAGAGGATGCAGCCTCTGTAGTATATTTGTTAAAAGAAATTTTTGCTTCAATAAGATTTTTTAATGAGGTTTTGGAATTGGAGCGATAATAACAATATTCAAGTTGCTTAATCTTGGCTAATAACTGAGAATTTTTGGCTTCAAAAAACTTTTTTTTCCGTGATACAAAATTTATAATGAATCCTCTGGCTGTAGCTTTAAAAGAGTCCCAAATCATTACCGGAGAAGAGTCCGGCACGGAATTAATAGAAAAGAATTCAGAAGCAAAAGAGCTAAACTGACTTGTGAAATTAGGATCTGATAATAATGTATTATTAAAACGCCATCTACCGGCATTAGGAGAAAAAGGCAGCAGGTCAAAATCCACAAAAACTGGAGCATGGTCCGAGATGAGGATTGAACCAATTTCAGCATGAGTGACAAGTTGAGATAAAGGTTTACTGAAAAAGAGATAATCTATTCTAGATTGTGAGTTGTCAGGAGGAGAATAGAAGGTGTACTCTTGTAAGTCTGGATTACAAAGTCTCCAGATATCAATTAAAGCATTACGACGTATGGCAGAGGTAAATTGTGAGTGCATCTTAGAAATGGAGAATTTTGCAGAAGAATGTCTATCTAATATAGGATCTAAAACCTGGTTACAGTTACCTCCAAAGATAACATAATCGTCATCTAACAGAAGAAGTTTGTCAGATACCCGAGTCCAAAACGTATTATCAATAGTAACAGGTGCATAAACATTAAATAAAACTAAGGGTATTAGATCAATAAGTAATTTAACAATTACCCAACGACCATCAGGATCATTTTCCTGATGTACAATTGAAAATTGATGTTTTTTATGACATAAAATCAAAGCACCATTCTTCTTTCCTAAAGCTGGTGAAGAAAAAACATGACCCACCCAACTCCTTTTCAATTTAGCTGCTTCAGCATCTGATAAGTGCGTTTCTTGGATTAAAGCAATATCAGTATTTAATCTAGATAAATGGATTAATACGCGTTGCCTTTTAATAGGGTTATTGACTCCTTTAACATTCCATGTTACAACTCTAAAGTTAAACTATTAAAGAGAATCTGCACAAAGAAGATAAACATAGTTAAGTAATACCGATCAAACATAATAAGAGCAATCAATATGCAACCAATATAAGAAAATAGAACCTTATTACCTAGGAGCAAGAAAACATAGAAGAAAAAATTGTAAAATAGCCTCAGGATGATGGAAAAGAGAAAAATATGAATAAAGGCAGGGTTAACAAAACGAGTATTATGAAGTGTAGAGATGAAGATACCATACAAGCAAAGGGAGAAAGAACCAAGACCAAGAAAGTGATTAGATGGTAACAAAAAGGGAAAAGAGAAGAAAAGGAAGAAAAAAGATTTGGAGAAAAAAAGAACAGAAATAAGAGATAAAAGACATTGAACAGAAAAACAAAACAAGTCAAACAATCGATGGTACAAAATAATGTCAAAAAGACATACCATAAAAAGACAAGAGAAGTGGGGATGGAAGAGCCACATAGGGAAAGTAGCACGTCGAAACGGAGGACTCCAAGAGGACGCAGCAAAGGGGGAACACCTCCATGCGAGAAGATCATACACAACAACAAGGGAGCACAGAACCTCACCTAAGAAAGGAAGAGAGAGAAGACATTAAAAATGATAATTCACAACGCATTAAAAACAAAACAATAAGAGAAGGACCAATGCCAAATAACAACCCGGTATGAAATGATTATAGACCAGGAGTGTCCATGGAATCATCTCTGTGTGAGTTCAGAAATTGTTGAAGGAGAGCCGGATCTTCATAATTTGTTGTTCTATTGTTGTGGGTAACTTTGAAAAGGCAAGGGTGAAACAATCCATATTGGGCATTCAGGACACGCAGGGCCGGTCTCATGTCCAGAAACTGTTTGCGTCGATCTGCAGTAGCCTTAGCGTAATCTTGAGCAAAAAAGAGGTTTGAGCCATTCCAAGTAATTTTCCCTTTCTGTTTAGCCACCTGAATCACTTTTATGAGGTCAGTATATTCTAGAAAGTACAGAATGACACCTCAAGGTTTCGAGGAAGAGGCAGAGGAATTAGATAAGCGGGAAACTGGACCCAGACGATGAGCTCGCTGAATATTCAACGGAGGAGAGGTAGGAAGACCCAAAAGCGTTGGCAAGAAAGATTGAAAGAAGGATGGGGGGTGTGACCCTTCAAGACCTTCCGCCAAACCGTAAATGCGTAGGTTATTGCGCCTATTACGATTTTCCAAATTCTCGACCTGCTGCTTAAGAAAATGAATTTCTTTGTGAATGCCGGGGACCTGGTCTGAGACAACCTGCACAGAAGTCACTCTTCTTTCAAGATCCGCAACTCCAAGCTTGGTATGTGACCAGTAGTCCTCAAGGCTTTGAAGTCGGGTGTTTGTTTCAGCCATATATGGTTTGAGAGAACGTATTTCCTCATGCAAAAGGTCCAAAGAAACAGAAGAAGCAGAGTTGGTAGGGGAAGGTGGATTTGTCTTTATTCGTTTTCCCGATGTGGAGGAAATTTTGGAGTTAGGTTTATTGCTCGAGCAAGAAATAGTAGTAGATGTACCTTTTATTCCAACAGAGTCATTAAGATTTTCCTCCATGTTATCCTGTAGTACACTAAAAGGATTAATATCTTCTAATGACGAAGAAGGCGCAGACAGTTGCTGTGAAGAAGAGCGATTAGAGCGAGCCATTTTAAAAGGAACTGAAAAGTAAACAAACAAGGATCAAAAATGGCGTCAAGCAGTCTGTTATTTATTTCTGAGAAGAAAGGAAACCAAAAATCTGACTAGAAATGCATTTTCAATCAAGGAGCAAAAATATGATGTCCAGCGTCAAGGGAAAAGTTAAAGCTGAATAAGTAATTATGATCCGATATGGCTATTGAAAAGGGAAAATTGGCAAATAAAATTTAAAATTCTAAAATGGCGCCCTGAAATGCTGGAAGAAAACTGAAGAGAACAAAGAACAGCGCAAAAAAATTACCAAAGCGTGACAAAGTTGCCCACAAAGTTCAGTAATACTAAGGAAAAACTGTTTCCATTGTTTCCTATATCAATTCAGGGTGAAAACTTGGTGAATGCAGGCAGCAGAGAGACGTGGAGCAGGAAAGCCAATTAACTAAAATGGCGGCCGCGTCTTACCGAAGATCCGTGCTCTGAGGAGAACGTCGTGATACATTGTAGCGCGGTGCCACCTTGAAAGACTCAAAATACTGCCGAATTGTTCCGCCGCATGAGGAAGCGGCTCGGTGATGTCTGCATGCGTATTAAATGCCTGGAGGCGGCCCGTCGCCTTACTCCCTCACGGAGCTCTCACAAACGGCGGCCATCCTCCCTGGCTCCGAAGCCCCCCCCCCCCCCCCCCCCCCCCCCGGAAATGCAGAATTTTGCTGCTCAGATTTATGTATGTGGGGCTAGGGAGAAAGGGGCAGTGCGGCCTGTTTCACTTACAAATCAGTAGATTTCAAAAGAGTACAGTGCTGTGCTATAGGCAGTGGCACTGGAATTATGCAGCACGGAAGGGCCAAATTATGCCGCAAGGAGGAGTGGGAGGGGCTGCAATTCCTCATGCTTCCTTACAAACAAGACTTCAACAAGCCCAATCCCCCTCAAAAGACAGCCCGAAAATAAACAAATATGCTACCAAAAAAGCCCAACTGCTGGTGGACATCAAAAAGTGCAAAAATGCAAAACAAATACAAGCAGTGGAGTGGGAGGCATAGCGCAGGAGGTAGCACTTACACAACTGTGGCATTAAGAGGAGGTGGGAGGGAGGAATGCTATATTTAAATGTAAGCAGCTATGACGCAGAAGCTGAACACAGGCAAACAGTAACAGAGCAGGAAACCAAGAAAAAATGGTCCTTCCCTGAAGAACAGATAAAGAACCATAGCGGAATTAGACTGTACTTAGTCCCTGCTCTGTGGGAAGAACGGAAGAGAAAAGGCAGGACAAAGAGGCAGGGCTGACCACTAGCAAGCAAGGATTTTTAAAGGACACTGAAACAAACAAATCAAAAGCAGGGGGGGGGCTTTAATCCCACAAGAGAAGTATACTAAAGTATACATGAGGTCGTGCGCTTACGCTCGACCTAAAAAAGGCTTTGAGCCGCCTACTACTTACCATTGTTTGATTTCATCGTCCCTCTCACCTTTCATTGGTCAGCGCTAGCTGGTTTCCTTTTGCTGGTCTCACTCAGACTGCTTCAGGAGGATTTGGGTTTCATCTTTAGATTCAGCATACAGCAAAGCCCTGCAGGGTATCAGCTGTGTGTGCTTTACAACTCTCTTCCACTTGTGCTTCTGCTTCTAGCTCCATGTTATGGGGTGTATTATTCTTTACACCAGCCTCTCTTGTGGGAAGAGTGTGATGAGATGATTGGTTACATTTTGCATTGATGCAGTAAGTAGTCATCCAACATGTAGAGTGATGTGAATTAGCAGAGCAAGAGCGGGACCCCTCTGTTTCGGACTCTCCTGCTGTTGCTATATTACTGCTCCTTTCCATGCCATGCAGTTCTTTTCTTTTCAACGTACAAGTTGAAACTATGTGTGTGAATACAGAGATTACAAATAAAACCCAGAAAGCGTATTTGAACCTGCCCTTTAACACTTATGGTCTTTGTTTGTATTCATTTGTTTGTGTGTCCTGTTATATTAAATTTGGTCTACTACCATGGACCGTAACCACCCTCCTTCTATCAAATAACATTGACAAAGCCAACAGGGCTTACCAATGCTAGATCTATTGGCTTTGTCAATGTTTTTAGCCATGTTGTACAGCCGCTATGCTGCTGTGTCGCATGGTTGAAAGCAAAATTTGGCATAGCCAGTAGATATCGCCTTTGGGACCTTGTAAGTGTTTATCCGTGCAGCACATTATCCTGGGTGCTACAACATGTACCGTTACTTTACGTGCCACTGGTGAATGGCCACACTGTAGGTATGATGGTTAAGCCTGGCACTGGCCACAAGTGTTGCTAACAGTACGACCACCAAGTAAGACCTAGGAAAAGTGTTTTTTTTTAAAACACAAAAAACCCTTATCGCTGCCAAAGTGCAATTTAAGACTAATGCAAATTTCATACTCTAAACCGTTTAACACCGGGAAACACCCAACCGTTCCGGGTAAATTAGTCCTACTCAAAGGAGAGCAAAACAATGGCCTGCAGACTTCTTTATCTGTCAAACCAACCATATTGTTAACTTAAAAAAAAAAATCTATATATTTCATAACCATAGATAGGCAAAAGTGGTCTTGGTCAGCATTCTTTTATAAATGCTTAGTGCGACAGTACACAATATGGCGAGAACAACACGGAATGAGGCTCGGGGTAGCTTAAAGAGAAGGGATGTCATAACCATTCTGTGAGAAATGTTATTGATTCGGCAGAATAGATTGGAACACGGTTTGCCTGAAGTGGCGTATTCTGTCACAGTTAACATTTTTCTTAGGAGCAGTGCACAGATAACAGCAGCCCAGCTCCGTCACATCTCCGTGTCATTGATGGCTGTTTAGTGAGGTGATGGTGATAAGAACATCAAAACGATGCTTTGATCAGCATGGAGCTGCTCGACGAGAGCATATTTCAAAAGTGCAGGAAGTTGGGATGGCTGTGACTCAATCCATAATTTTTTGGGCTCGACTCTTTCCTGTGATGCCCGAGGCAAGGCACAAACATTTTACAGGGGGTTCGCGGCAGCAAGGGTCACCGCGCCATCCAGAAATTGGGAAATAAAGAGAAGGGTTTAAGGTTTCAACTGTGCCAGTCTGGCACCATTCGTCAGAGGTAGACTTTGTAATAAAAATGATTGACGGCACAAAAATATTAAATGCTGCCAGTGAAGCCCCCGGAGACGTTTTAGAGACTGTTTGTTCTTTGGACGACTAAAGGCGATCTTTGATCTTTAATGTTGGTGGAAAAGTTGTAAAAAAGAAAATGAGTGTGAATTTCATAGGACTTCCAGGGGTCCTGATTAGAGCGCGACTCCTTTGATAACAAGCATTTACAATGCAATGGTCTCGGCATTGGTAAAGTTAGAGCTATTGGCATTGCTCATGACATTATTTTTGTTTATGTTTTTAAAACATTTAGAGAAACGGCATTGTTATTTACAATGTCAATAGCTTAATCTCTCTCATACAAAACATTTGCAATGTAGGATATTTTGCCATTCATGTTTGAACTGCTGTTGTGGAAAAAGGGAGAAGTGCTGATGACAGAAACTCCATGACTCAGAGACAATTGGCTTGTGCTTCCACATTGTATCGTATTTTGAACATTCTGTGATTAGAAACATATCCCACTTTGTGAGTATATTTTAATGTCAATAACTCATTATAACCTTAAATAATCATGTGTATCCATTGGTTGATTAAACTGGGCAGTGAAATGTCAAACAAATACAAACAATTGGGATGTTTGCGCATTCCGGCCACACCTCTTGCTCCGCCCACTGATCCGATCCTTGGGTTATTCCTGCCCTCTGATTCTCCGCCTACAGTTCCCCTACTTTTTTCCCCCCACTTCGACCATTGGGTTAAGTTAACACCTTGACATCTAAGCCACGTTCTATAAGCACAAGTAAAGAAGGCTGCCTGAGATACCAAAAATGGAGTGTAGTTGCTGCCACTAAAGATGCACCCTATTTTGCGGATTTCTGTTTCACTGGCTGCCTGAGTTGTGAAGGAAGCCACACAAAATGTTTTGCCTGGTCGGTGTGCACATGTGGCTGTGGTGTGAGAGACAAACCTGTTTTCTGCACTCGTCTAGACAAAGTCTGCATGAAACACGAAGCATGACCAAAGGAGTCTGTCCCAGGTTTGAAATCACCCCACCACCACCCCCTCCTAGAAGCGCATCTGGCCCTTTTCCCATTTACAATGCAATGGTCTCGGCAATATTATAGGTAGAGCTATTGGTATTGCTCATTATTTTTTTATCATTTTTGTATCCCTAAATAAATGGCATTGTCATTTCTATTGGCATTAGCTTTTTTGTTGCATATGTGATACCTATTGCATTAGCAGAGAGAGAGTGAGGTAGTGAGATAGAGAGAGAGAGAGAGAGAGAGTGAGGTATTGAAATAGAGAGTGAGGTAGTGAGAGAGAGTGAGGCAGATAGAGAGTGAGGTAGTGAGATAGAGAGAGTGAGGTAGTGAAAGAGTGAGGTAGTGAGGGAGAGGGATGTTGTGAGGTAGTGATATATAAGCATAGAGTGATGTTGTGATGTAGTGAGATAGAGAGAGAGGTGGTGAAAGAGAGAGTGAAAGTGAGTTAGTGAGATAGAAAGAGTGAGGTAGTGAGAGAGAGAGAGTGTGTGGCTCATCGATTACAATATAATATACTTTAATGAACTCGAGTGCAACTCGCCCCACCCCCGACGCCATAACCACACTCTTAAACCATCTACCTTACCGAAGCACATGTATCACATTGAAATGCCTTTTACAAATGCCTCAGCCTTTCTGCTCCAAGCTCGACAGACGATCCCCTGCCCCCGCGTGTGCAACAATCACTCATTTAGCCCCCAACTAGCCTGCAGCTTCCATCCAACGGAAGGGGGGGTGGGAGCTTTGTGAACACAGACAGTGGGTGGGGGTGGGAGCAAAGCAACAGAAATGTAAACAAGCACAGCACGCGAAAGTGAAAGCGACCGCATTTGGACCAAAAATACACACACTTCAATAAAATATGTATTGCTATCCATAAAAGGCTGGTAGGTCTGGGTACACTCAATTACGGAAGGAAGGGAGGGCGGTCAAGGGATAAACGGTAAGAAAGGGACGGCAGCCAGGGGATAAAATGCAAGAAAGGGAGGGCGGGAGATAGTTAAAAGGGAAGGAAGGCGAGTTGGAAAAAACTCATTATGGAGCGACATCACACTAGCACCCTATGCTCCCCCGTTACCTTCTGCGCATGACCCAGGCCAATGCTCACCTCAACCTCGCCTTTGTCGCCGCCCGCCTTTTCATGGTGGTGTCCGTAGGCAGCTGGGCACTGCCTCCTTTCCGGATCGCGGGAGTTTTCTCAGCACTACACCCCCTGAATCGAGGTTGCCGAGTCGATAACATGCCCAGGCATGTCCTGCAGACGTTCATTTAAGGGCCGTATGGGCGCTTTTCGTGGCAGCCACAGACTGGCCTGCTGAGGGGTTTGCGAGTCACTCTGCCTCCCCTTGCGGATGCCGTGGCTACATACTGCAGGCCGCTGGGTAAAGTGATTTAGGAAGCATGCCTTATGGTAATAATACCCACGTTGTTCAAGTCTGTGCAAACTGGAGCAGGAAACAATAGTTTTTGTTGTTAGCGTTTTGAAAGTGAAAGAAACTAAGTATTAAATGTAATGCATCCCTCTTCCAAATATATTACTGCCATTGACTTTAAGGAAATACATCTCAATTGGATACATATATTTTTTCAGGCGGTTTGATCTGATGTGAGGCAATTGTTTTTTTAAGGCTTCTTTCAAGCGGCAGGACTTTCAAGTCCTCTTTCTGGGCCCCGCAGTTATACATTGTAAACTAACCTGACAAAGCAGGGGAGCGAGTCCGAGGCAGTCTGGGAGCTACGGGTCGCTCGCGATCGACCTTTTGGAGGTTCCTGTTTTAAAGTGACATCACGGACATGGCTCAGTGAGTTAAAGGCTTGCTGTTGGTAAATGGCAGTTCAAACTAAGCCTTTTAACACGTGTTTTAGTTGCGGCGTACAAATACAGTACGAAGCGCTAGATTATTTTCTTTCTTACTTTTCTCCGAGCATTAACAACGGATTTTAGCATAGCCAGGCGCACATGGAAATGGTTCCCACACCAGTCTTGGGGCTAATGTTCCCACACTGCTGGGGCTGCAGCAGCAACTGTGTTGCACTGATTTACAATGCGATCAGCTTGCAGTAGCAAGTACGTGCTGAATGTGTCAGCCTACACCGGCGGGAAGCGAGTGTCCCGGGGCACCGCATGGGTGGGAACAGCAAGGAGATAAAAACGTGCCTCTTTTTTAATGTACAGGTAATGAGTTTCTTCCCTCCAGAAATTAATGCCAGCATATTTTATAGCGTATGTACGTGCATTAAGTCACGGTGTGCAGTTCGCGGTGTACCTTCAGTTTTGATAGAAAATCTTCACACAACAAAAGTGGGAGCGAGACGGGGCACACACACACCCACGCACGCGCCCCCACACTCGGCGCTTTATCCTTGCTGCTTCCTGTCACAGTGCCCTATGCAGCCCCTCCGGGACAATAGGCGGTGACCAGACATTTCGCCTTTGAGACAATGGTGCCCTTTGCTGGCTGACAGGCCTCTCAAGACGGCCTTTCTGTTCGAGAGATAAACCGTTGCGTTATCTGCGCGGGACAATGCTGCGTGAAGTGGTAGCGTCCCTAGCGCCGATATCAAGCAGTCCAGTGTGGTCAGCGCAGAGTCAATGTTGTTCTTTGTAATTTCATGGCACACTCGAGAGCATTCCTGTTGTGTTGAACGGGTCATTCGTATTGTCCCCCCTCCCGCCCCACCTTGGTTTCACCCTGGCTGTAAAGCAGGGGATGGCCTCGAGGGTCCGCGGGGTGGGAGCTGCAGACCCCACCAGAGGGGCGGCAGCTGGATAAAGAGCCGCTGGAGCCCTTCATGGGAGGTCCGGCAGGGCAGGGACGCTGCTGTCGGTGGCAGATGTTAGCCTGGCAGATGTTGCTTGGACCCGAGATTTATCTCTGGGGCGCTCCTCGGGCAGAAGAAGGGCCCACAGGTCAACAGGACGGGTTCGACTTAAAGTGGCAATGTCCCGGGGTAAGGCGAGGTCACCGCGTGCGTCGTGGGCAACCAGTGAAAGCTCTGGGTGTCCCAAGCATCGGGTTTTAACCATGGACCAGCGGACCCCAGTTTACACAATGACAATATTGTCTGTCACTGTACTGTGCCCCGAGGCTCCGCTCTGCCCATACCACTGTTTAATTGGTAGATGCGTCCTTTGTGTCACGTGCTGGCGCAGCATTTACAGCCACATGTACTGACAGTACACAACTCTAGATCATTTTGGTAAATAAATTGGAGCGCAGCCTAATATCAGAACATGCTTAACTGCACGAGAGAGGGCTTCCTTGGCCTTACAGGAGCAACAAGGCAGAGCAAAAGGCACACCACCGCCTTTCTCCGAGGCACAGCAGAAATGCCTCGGAGAAAAGGAGCGTCCTTTTCGGATTCGGGGGCGTGTTTTGCTGTTGTCTCCTCCCTGAGACTTTTCGCAAAAAACACGCCCCCCGATCCGAAAAGGACGGGGCATGATTGGAGTGACGGGACCTCTTCTCCAATGGCTGGCCAGCATTTACTAGGCCAGCCAATGGAGAACAGGGGAGAAGAGGGGCGGGTTCAAGCCCCTCTTCTCCCAAGTCATTATCTCTCGCGAGCGAGACTGCGCAAGCGCAGCCATCGCTAGCCGAGACCTAAAAAGTGCTGAGGCAGAAACTGTTCTGAGATGTTCTCAGCAGTCTAACTAGTCATTATCTGGGCAAGGATAAGTAGTGTTTTTAAGCATCATGCGGTTTGTATCAATGAAATCTGTGCCAAGCTCAAAATAGCACGCACCGGTTTCAGCCGCCATCTGCAAGTGCTTATAGAAGTCTGCAGGAATGTTCATTATCTGATGATGTCTGAGGGATGACATGTTCTGTTTCCCAGAAAGTGTACAGAGTCTGTACAGTATTTTCTAAACTCTTTGAGACAGGCATTTTGTGTGGCAAACGCCTATTAAAAGAAAAAGAAAACCTGCATCGTCCTGCAGCACAGATAAGGCAAATTTGTAATGTGATATACCTAGTTTAAAAAAATTAAATAGTTTTGATGTGTAAAATGTGGACATATTGCTCAGAAACAGGGTACCAGCAGACTGGAAATTGCGTATATCAATTGCTGCATAGTTTCAAACATGCTAGGTGCCCGGATACCGATGATCAGTGCATATTTTGAAGTTTTCCATTTACTTTGAAGAGTATGTTGGTCTTTTTGTTTAATTTTCCTCTAAGGTTTCAGAAGAACGTTCCATGTGTGTATTGCTACATGGGATGTAACAGAATATTTACATGGGAGGATCAGTCATCAATGGGGAGTTTTCACCATGTGTCTGAATTTGGCTGCATCATTAGAAAAAAATATGTCCGGTGCTGCTTTGGAATGCATATAGTGCATAATGGTGTATTATAAGGAGGGCCAGCCATCTTAAATGATCTTGAGGGGAGAGGATGTAGCAACGGGCTAGAGCCACTGACCCTGAAGCAGGCAAACTGGATTTGTATCTCGGCGGGAGGCTCAAGATCCTGTGTTTTTCAGTAAATCTCTCTGTGTCCCTCTGTAACTGAATGGAGCGCAGGTAATAGATGTAAAAATAAATCCTCTCACAAATGCACATTCAGTTTTTGGAACTAAATAGCGTGGCATGCTGGCTGCAGCTGGTCGTAGTTCACACAAAGGAGCAGTACGTGACTGCACATCACAAAACTAAAACAAGGGGTGGGGGGGGGGGGGAGTAAGGGAAACTAAGTGCGCACATGTAGAAACAAGTAGATAAAGTGCGGTGCTCATCAAATTATGCTAGTCTCTTCAAAGTTAATAAAAATAGAGGTGACAAGCCACTCCATGCAGAACAGAAGAAAGGCGCGGCTGCTAAACTTAAAGAATAAGCACAGCGTTGCGGCATCCCGCACTGGAAGTGCTTGGTGTCAACGTAAAAAAAGAAAGTTCCCAAGTCGGGGCATACAGTAGCACAAGTGGAAGACGACAAGTCCAGGGGGCGATGCATGGGAGTCAACAATTGAGAAAAAAGGTGGGACAAGCAGGAACCATTCTCCTATTGGAAGCAACGTTTTTTAAAGGACACTGACAAAAGCTAATCCGAAGCTGGAGGAGGGCTGTAAGTTCCCCTGAGTGAATACAGCCCTGTCTAGACCCGACATAAAAGTGTTATGACATGCCTCCAATCATGCTGCACATCAGCTGGGCTGCTGTACAACATGGTTACAAAACCATTGACAAAGCCAAATAGCTCTGTTATTTGGCTTTGTCAGTTTGTTTGTTGATTTTTTTAAGCTATTCTGTTTAACTGTTGTGTAGTATGGATGAAAGTAAAAATGGGGAAAAACGCACTATGCTTGCTACTATACTAATGACTTAAAAACACTGACCAAGACAATAGCTCTCGCATAGGCAAGACTTATTACCCTGATTCCTTTGTATTGGTGTTACCTTGGTCTTGTACCTCTGACTCTCTTTGGGAATTGTAAAACGGAAAGAATCTACTTAGAGTTGGTGCACTTTTCTGCCTATCCGAAAGGCGGTTGACTCTTTCCTAAATGAAATTAGACCGGTCTTAAATCTTAAAAGGTTTATATGAATAATATTACATCTGCTCATCGTAGTCTTTGGTATATTTATTTATTAATTCACTCACATTTTTCAATAAGCCAGTATTCAGTATTGCTGTAACACCTTGAAAAAATTAAACGATTTCAATAAAGTTGGTGAGATTTGCATCTCTAGTTAAGAATAGCTGTACAAAAAGAGAAATGCATATCTGACATTTTCAACAGGAAAGAAGTGCCATCTTATTAAGCAACCCTTTTTTATAATGTGTATGTTCAGTAATGTGCTCTGTATTGTATTACAGCTCATAAACATTGCATTACAATTCAGTCCTCATCTATTTTGGTGAAAATGTACACACTGTTCCAGGTCCTGAAAGTTAAAGGCTCTCATGAGAAATTACAGTACTTCACATTTCGCTCAGGCAGAATGTTTCTTGGCAGTGTGCTCTTCCCAGGCCCTTTAAGGACACAGTAGTTTAAGAACCATACTGACGTTGGCAGCAAGTGCATTTTGCCTTCTGAATAATATTCCACACTTAATAAATTCACCATGATGATAAGTCTGTTGTTTGCCTAAGATCATTATATTTAATAGCACCGTTGTAAGCTTGGTTTTACCAAATATGCTACGATTACCTACTTGTATAGTGAAAAGTGAAATAAAAGCATTGTCCTCCTAAAGTGCTGTTTGCGTTCGATGCAGAGGTTTACTTTTCAATACCTGGCCATTTTAAGCCTGAATGGTTCATTTTATCCTCAGCTACGATGTGTTTCTTTTGGGTTATGTATGTAGTGGGCAACACTTTTCACTTAGAAAGTGTGTAAATTTGGAGCCTCGCTGCTTTATGGACTCTAGAGACTTTATTTCCTGACTTTGGTATCTAGAGATTCTGTGATGAAAATTATCTTGATAAATTAGTCAGTTTCCTATCGAGTCCTCTGCAATCGGTGCCTTTCCGAAGACACCAGTACAAATAAGTTCCTGCACCCCTTTCCATGCAAATCAATTTTAATGCATTTTCTCTAACTTTAATCACGTTCATAAATTATTTTCCATACGAAAGGTCACAAATTGACTGGATATGTTTGTTATTGATTGCCTACAAAATGTACTATACTCTGGCACTCTTGTTTAGCGAATTGTTTTGTTTGAGGTTAAGCAGGTATTTTGCCCGCACCCATTTGCCCCCTCGCCCACCACCTTCCCCCAGCAGTAAGACAAACCAGCTCTGCCATAATAGCGTTCACTTGTTCTGGTCGTTCGGTGATTGCAAAAAATGTTTTTGTATTTCAAAAATGAACAGCATTCTGTCTTGAACGTATACCATATACAATTCAGTTTTTAAACAGCATTTATTGTTTATTTTCAGGGTGTCTGCACTGAAGCTGGTATGTATGCATTGAGAGAGAGGAGAGTGCACGTGACGCAAGAAGATTTCGAGATGGCTGTAGCCAAGGTAATTTGCATCATCATGCTTAGTGTTGGATTTGTAATGTCAATCTGTAGTGGCGCACACATTGACCTTAAAAAACTGCATGGGTCTCTCAGCTCGAAAGTAATGAATACCAAAGAGTTCTTTGTAAGTGAGTGGCTCGAAGTTGTCCCCAGGCTAACTTTGACAGGGGTGTAAGATAGTAAAATAATTTAAAAAAGAATGCATCAAAATACTTCATAGACACAGTAACAATCTGGATTCTACATTGATTGGCTTGCAGGGATAATGCTAACGTTTTTCCAGATTTCGTCTGACACCAAGGGAAATATTAATTAGGTGACGTATCATCGGCTAGAAGTAACTATCAGAAATATGGCGCTAATACACACAGTCACAAATACAGTTAGTGTATCCAAAGGGATCAATGTATTCTCATAGATGCACCAGAGGTTACAGACAGTTAATTAAGACTTGGCAGCAGTGCTTAATTTGGGCAGGTGCTTCCCGGTGCTCAGCACCGGCACCTAATCCTCCGCAATGGTGCTTATAGCACCAGTTAAGGACACACTCTTTTTGAAGGCAGGTGATCGTCCACAGAATCACAGGATGTTGATCCACGCTGAGACTCGAACCCGGTTCCCCAGCTCGGAAATCAGCTGCTGTAGCCATTAGGCCAAGTCCTCTCCAGAAAAAATTAGTGCTGGGGCTCTCGTCAGGAGGCAGTTTGCCCCAGCACATTTATCCTGCTAGCGCTGCCTCCTGAGGCGAGCCCCGGAACTTTTTATTTTACAAATTAACCACTGCTTGGCAGTATTTAAAAAAAATAAACTATATATATATATATATATATATATATATCCATATATCCATATATCCATATATCCTACTGGCGATCGCCAGTAGGTAGTTATAGTTAGGACCGCGTTTCCATAGGAAATCCGCAACATTCTATTTTGAATAACTTTGGCGCCGGTCGACGAATCCTCGCGAATTTTTCAAAATAGGTGGGGCGCTACGCTCCGCTCCTACCCTGAAAGTCTCGGGGGGATTCGTCAAGCGGGGGCTGAGATAAAAGGGGGGTCCCAAAACGCGTTTTTCCCATGCATTTTTCCATAGGACCTTTAGACACAGCTACAGCCCGAACGGCTGAACAGAATTACTTGAAATTTGGCAGAGAGGTAGCCATAAGGTCAAGGAAGTGCCTTTTGCAGGTCTGGTGTAAATCTGTTCAGTATTTCCTGAGAAAATAGCATTTAAAAGCATATATATATGTGGGCGGAGCCTAACCACACATCTCATCCTGAGATCTGATTGGCTGTCAGCACTTCATCCAAGAAGTGTTGGCAGCCATCTTGGGACCAATATACATGATAGCACCTCATTAAAAAGCATTGCAGTTAATAGAAGGTTTTAAGACTTTAGTTACATTATAAATCATTTGTTGATGGTACCATACTCATTTTAGGAATTGTGGTATGTTCTAAGGTGATTTCACCATGTGAAAAAGCCTTCTGCTGGGATATCATGATTGAGAGAAAAATATTTTCTCATGCTTTTACCACAGAGGTTTGGAAGGTGATCTATAAACTAAACTGAGAGCTTATTTTCTGTAAATTCACATTATCTTTCTCAGTCATGTGAGAATGAAGTCTGACATTCTCAGTAAAACATGTACATCCAACAAGGGCAGAGACTGTCAGTTGATTCCTTTGTGTTCTACTGCAGCTTCCCAGAGTGTTCCAAAGAACTACTAGAGCGCTAACAGTCCTACCTATGATAAACGTATGGCACACCTGAAGCCATCTTGCTTGGAATAAAGTGGTAACTCTTAAAACATTTAATTTCAAAAGGAACAAAATGAGGGGGTTCATTTTTCCATAAAAAGTATGATTAGTGCTGCAGAAAGAAAAATTAGGGCACATTTTGAGTGACTTCTCAAATCCTCTTCTATTTCATTAAAAAATTCTGACATGCAGACTGAAGCATGCACTTTCAATACCAGCAGCAGTTTTCCCTGGTGAGCAGTAGCTTTACTACAGTGATCTAATGAGCAAAAAGAGTGCTAACATTCTGAATTTATGGCAAATGTGTGACACATCTGAATGCCTTCTTGATGGAATCAAAGTAAAAAACTGAAAGTATTTCCTACTGAGGAGACTGCAGTAAATGAGGAAATTAGGAAACTTCATAACAAATAAGTCTCCCAAGATGGCCACCAGAGACAAAAGAGCCCAAATGTAGCCCAAATATCACCCAGTTGTAGCCCAAGTATAGCCCAATGACAGAATGTCCCAGAATGTTCTTAAAAACAACTAGAGCGCTTACTGTCTTCATTATGACAAAAGTATGGCACACCTGAAGCCATCTTGATTGGAATAAACTGGTAACACTTAAAACATTTAATTTAAAAAGGAACACAATGAGGGGGTTCATTTTGCCATAGAAATTATCATTAATGCTGAAGAAAAATGAGGGCACATTTTGAGTGACTTCTCAAATCCTCTTCTATTTCATTAAAAAATTCTGACATGCAGACTGAAACATGCACTTTTAATACCAGGAGCAGACTTCCATGGTGAACAGTAGTTTTACTACAGTGATCTAATGAGCAACTAGAGTGCTAACATTCAGAATTTATGGCAAATGTGTGACATATCTGAATACCTTCATGATGGAATCAACGTAAAAAACTGAAAGCATTTCCTACTGAGGAGACTGCAGTACATGAGGAAATTAGGAAACTTCATAACAAATAAATCTCCCAAGATGGCCACCGGAGACAAAAGAGCCCAAATGTAGCCCAAAATCACCCAGATGTAGCCCAAATATAGCCCAATGACAGAAGTGTGCAAAACACTTATTATTTAGTGTTTTTGCAGTGTTATATAGTGCAGACTTGTCCGGTATTGGAGTGCTTTACATGAGCATTGGTTACATCACACAAGCACAAATTCATTTTGGTTGTAGACATGGGGAGACTAAGTGATTTGACCAGAATCACAGAATGTCGAGCTGAAGCAGAAACTTCAACCTGGTTCCCCAGTTGCAAAGTCTGCAGTTCTGGAAGTAACACCACATCCTCTCCCCTAAGTGCAACATTTAATCAAGTGGTCAACTGGATAAAAAAAACATAAAGATAACAAATAATTTAAAAGTGCTTTGTCGCTATTTGAAAACTCAGACAAAATGTCCTTATTTTAGACTTTTAGAGCACTAACCATAATTTTGATGCCAATAAGACCCTCTCATATATGTAATTTCTAAAGGAAATGCTCTAGGTATTACAGTTTTGATTACATCAAGATGATGTCAGGCGTTCCACACTTTTGTAATAAATATAGAATGTTAGCAATCTAGTTGTTCATTGGGATACTGTTGAGAGGCAAAGGCCAGGGGCACGGACTCTGAAAATTGAAGGCAGGTAGGAGAGTGCAAAGGCAACAATTTAACCACACTGAGCAGGCAGGAAGGGCCGTGGAAGCACAACAGACTATGGAGGGCAGTGGAAAGGGGGGCAGGGGCAACAAACCAACAATACAGGACTTGCAAGAGAGGCTGTTGGAGGGAAGATCTATTACGGGTCAAGGAAGCTAGAGGCGGTCCCCAGAGCCCCGGGAGCCACCACAGAACTGAGCAGGAGAGTGAGTCAGGGACAAAAGGGGCACCTTAATTTGAGCCGGGGTGCCTAGGAACGCTTGCTCCAAAAATGAAGAAAACAGACATATGAGACATGGAATTGGTGGCAGAATACAATGGCAGTTTAATGAGAAGATACAACTTCAAAGAAACCGCAGAATAGAGACATAAAGTACAAAATACAGAATCCAGATAATCATACAGCTGTCATGATATTCTCTGTATCTTAATTAATGTACTGACAGAGAGAGAGAGAAAACACATCTATAAATGCATCATGAGAAACAAGTTACACCAAGGAAAATGTTACCTAGGAACACTCACGTTTACTCTTAGAGCAAGCATTCCTGCAATTACAATACAAAATCTTTTAAATGCAAAAGTAAAGAGAACAATGGTTAAACATAACATGACATTTCATATAGGTAAAATAGAATAAGATACTTCAAGCAAAGCAGAGCAAGACATTTTAAGCAAAGGAAGACAAGAGCTCCCAGCTCTTGGGGAAAACCTGCACAGCCTGTTAACCTACATACAGACGGCGAGGTAGTCCGTCGATATCTGTGGGTGCTCCCTTTTTATATCATTTTGTGGGCTCCTTTGCACGCTACATCTACCTACGTATGCTACCCACAAGCTTCGTCTGTAGATTTTACCAGACATTTCGTCATTTACCCACTTAATGCTGACAATGGACTGGGTGAAAAGGTCAGTCTCTCAGGCCAATCGCTTATCGTAAGTTCCATAGAGCAAGCAGAAAATAATGGGTATTGTACGGGAATTCAATATATTCATGTACAAAATCTCCTCAGTTCTCCTAACTTGACGCTCTGCGGTTGCCACTTCCTTAAAAGCGGGAAACCTGCCCAGGAAGCAAGTACCAGTCCAGGATGCAGCCTACTGTATGTCGACAGCTTCAGTGGGATGTTGAACTTTGATACCGAGCACGGAGCACTCGGGTAGGGTGGGGGCTACTAGTTTGGAGCAGACGGCCTCGCAGACCTGCCTTCAGACTGCTATACACTAAAATTGCAGAGCTATGGTCAATTTAACAAAGAGGCCTACATATTGAACAGAAGGGCCTACACAGGGGTTTTATGCTGGCTGAGTGGTAAGGATGTCTCAGGATAATTATATAGCAACACAGGACCCGCTGGTCAATTTAATACGGCCTACAAATGCGGCTGGCAGGGCAAGGACAAGGGTCTCATACTTCAGGTGTGGACAGAACGGGCCAGGGGCCCCCTGTGATACAAAATCTACCCTCCTTCAAGGCTGTGGCAATGTAATAGACCATTGTGGGCAGAAGGAAGAGGCAATGGTAGTACAACCATACATGCAAACAGACCCGATTCAGCCAGGAAACGTCCAATGTTTTTAAGCTCAAATGGGCTTTATTTGATCTGTCTCCTGTCTACAATATCCTCTTTTTCAATGTAACTCAAAGGGGAAAATCAATACCCCAGTTTTTTTTCAAAATCTCCCTCTTACCAAGTTCAAAATGTTCGCAAGTATGGTACATTGGATCATGGAAGGAAATGGGATAGGGACATGGACTTGGATAACAGAGGACAAGAGGGGCATGGAGAGGTGCACCAAACTGACCCTGCAGGGCAGGCATCAGGGTTTGCAGCAGCACAATACACCACACAGGGCATGCAGGACGGGAGTGCAGCACAACAATCCATAGAAAGCAAGAGGGAGGGGACAGGACCATGCACATGGACAACAGAGAACAGAGGGGCAAGAGGCAATGGTAGCTAGCTGACCATTATGGACAGACAGGAGAGAAAGCTGCAGCATTACAGACCATAAAGGGCAGTAGGGACGGATCAGGGGCATTACAATGGAACAGACAATCCAGGAGGGAGGGAGTAGGGGTCTTCACATGTAAACAGAGGGCTGGGGGCAAGGGGGCAGGGCAGGAGCAGCAAGATAGCCATGGAGGTCAGGCAGGATGGGCACTAGAAGCAAGACACACCATGAAGAGCAACAGTGAGACTGTGATGGCATACACACAGACCATGGAGGGAAGATGGGAGGGGGTCAGGGGCAGCTAACTGACCACACAGGGAAGGTGGGAGGGGCCATGGCAGCACAGAAGACCAATGGCTATGATGGGCAAGAAGGAGGGTGCAGGAGCATGCACAAAGGACGATGGAGGATAGAAGGGAGGGTCAGGATCTGTGCACAGACAAAGTTCAGGGGAAGGGACCTCACAACAGACCACACGGGGCACGCAGGAGGAGCAGTTGCAGCACAACAGACCAGGGAGGGCAGAAGGGTGTGGCAGTACAATGGACCATGTAGGACAGGAGGAAGAGGATAGGGGCATGGCATGTAGACAGGCAGGGTGGAGGTGGCAGGGACATGTTACAGTCATCTGACAATGCTAGGCAGGTGGGAGGGGAGTGGCAGCTCAACAGAACACTCAGAGTAGATAGGAGTGGCAGATCCATGGAACATGGTGGGCAAAAAGGACGGAGCAGGGGCATGCACAAAGACATCGGAGGGCAGGGGGAAGGAGAATAGGGGCAGCAAGCTAAGCACAGAGTTTAAGCAGGAGGTCAATGATGGGGCATAGAATTGGGCAATGGAGGGCAGGAGGAGTGGACTGGTACATCATACTAAATTGAGGGCAGTGGCAGCACATCAGACCATGCATGGCAGGAGGGAGGAGGCTATTCCATGGATTCACACAACAGAGGATAGGGAGGAGGGGGATGGGGCAGCAAGCTAACTGTTCAGAGAAGGCGGGTATTAGGAACTTTATTGTTTTTAAAACATTGAGTCTGTGCGAACTACTTAAAATATGAACAAGTATGCAGCATAATCTCACTTTTATTCAGGAAGAAGAGGACGTTTGTGACTGTGACTCCGGGCTCACTTGGCAGAAACACCCCCTGACCCTCCACCCCCTATCGCAAAATGTAATGCCCGTGAAAAGGGTAGGTGAACACAGTGTTATATAGAACATAGTCCTGAGAGCACGATTGAAAATGAAAACTAGATATAGTGTATGGTATAAACTATGCACCAAAAAGTGTGATATAAGATGAACCGGGCGTGAAATATAATATGCAATACATTGTGCGCAATGACAGATTCATTGGAGAGCGCGAGATAGCACAGGCACTAGCGCGTGCTATGCGATATGCGCCTTGGAGTGTAATATGCACAGGGCAGTGTTGTGTAACCTAACTAGTCTCTAAAGTTGTAATATAAAATATGTGCTGGGGAGTGTAACGTTGCATATGCACTGTGACACAGATATGGATCGCAGATTGTAATATGTATGGCATAGCACTGTGCGTTATAACATAGGCATCGAGGAAGGCACGTTAGATGGGGCAATATAACCCGTGCGAAGACAAGTGTGGCATGACATATTCACGGGGTGGTGTTACAGTGCACATGGGCTAGAGAGTGTCATAGCATATGCACTAGCTAGTGGAATACAACACAGAGGTGTGTGGCACTCGGCAGGCAATGGTGGGTGTAACACAGCATTGGGCTCTGTCAGGAGCGCGCTGTGACTCTCAAGTGATGTTCATCCCCTTTCCAGAGAGTAAAATAAAAAGTATTACACATCCGGCAGTGGATGTGTGTTTTATTAACCGTGAGGGGGGTTTCTTGCATAGTTTTGGTCGAATTTTTGTCGAATCCCCTTTGAATGGCTTGGTGTGCATGTGTAATAAATGTGCCCGTCAATAGCTACCCATGTTTGTATAAATAAACGACAAGGGTGTCTACCGGGATTAGGCACGGTAGGGCATCAGACATGTCAGAGCTTCACTAGTAGTGTAAATACATTCCACGTGGATTCATTGCATGCATAGTCGCCTTTTAATGAATATCCCGCAAATCGTCATGGTGATAGGTACGTACGGTTTGTCCAGCATGTCCTAGGTGTGTCTATAAATAAATATTTTTTTTAAATAATAAAAAACAGTGGCCGGCCCTAGGGATTGGGGTCAAAAAAATATAATTAGGAGACAGGCCCTGGGGGATGGGGTCATCAGGGCCAATAAATTAGAATAAGAAGGGGAACCACACAGCCCCCCTTCTTAAAAAATTAAAATAAATAAAAGACTGGCATCGTGCCGGAGGCCATGCCCCCTCCGTGCAGCACTCTGCAAACGCGCCCCCAACAGGCATCTCCAGTATGCGCCAGGGAGCTGCGCTGCAGACAGGTGTTCTGAGGCCAAGCCCCTTTTTACACCTCTCTGCAACGCAGCTCTGTGGCGCTTACTGGAGGTACCTAGTGGTCTAGTTTGACCCTAGGGACCCTTAGGATTCAAGGGGACTTAATCTCTCAACTTAGAACAGCCACAGGGCGCGTTTACACAGTGGTGAAGGGAGGGGACGGGGCCTGAGGTGACGTGTGCAAACACGCACTATGGCACGTTTTAAATTGGGGATATAATTTCCCTTCAATACTGAGGGCCCCTGGGGGCTAACTAGCCCACCAAGTGCTTCCAGTAAGCGCCACTGAGCTGCATTGCAAGGAGGTAGTCCAGGCCGTGCCACTTTTTACACCTCTCTGCAACACAGCTCTGTGGCATTTACTGGAGGTACCTAGTGGGCTAGTTGGACCCTAGGGACCCTCAGGATTCAAATGAACTTAATCTCCCAACTAAAAATGGACACAGGGCGTGTTTACACAGTGGTGAAGGGAGGGGACGGGGCCTGAGTTAACGTGTGCAAAAACGCCCTGTGGCCTGTTTTAAGAGGTAGTTTTAATCCCCATGCCCTATTATGTACTAGGGGCTTACAGAGGAGGTCATGCTAATCACAGGGGGACCCCAACGCATAATGTTCCCTAGTGTATGTAGGTGTTTTCACTGTATTCTAAGTGTCTTTTAACATAGCACTGGCTCTAGGACTGGCTAGTCAGACTCAGTTACCACCAGTATCCGTCTGAAAAAGTTGAGGGTACAGGATGATTTTGCAACAAGGCTTCTTTCTGCTCTTCTTTTTGTTCTTTCTGCACGTTATCCTTCTTCCTGCACTTATCTTCGTATTTGAGGACTTCTGTTGCTTCTTTCTGCACTTCTTTAGTTTCTTTCTGTGCATTTTTTCTTCTTTCTTCACATGTCCTATCTCTGTAGGCATAGTTAGAAATTAGCATTTAAAAAACCTTGCAAATTCACTGAAAAAACCATGGGTTTCACACACATTATAATTAGGAATTAGCATTTAAAAAACCTTAGAAATTCAATGAAAAAACCAAAGGTTTCACACATGTTATAGTTAGCTGGACATTTCACTCGTAAAAAACCATTGAAATTCCCCCGTTATAGTTAGTTCAGCTAACTATAACTCGCGCGCCCGCAATGCACTGCTGATGACGTCACATATTACATCACTCATGACATGGTCAGTGACATCACTCATGACATCACTGATGACATCTCAAATGACATCACTGATGACATCACTGATGACATCATCCTTGTGATAGAGTGGCAGACCTCCTCTCACCCTAATATAACCTTTGATACACACATTCAAAAATAGAGACTAAAATTTTCAAAACAATGGACATACCAATACCAGTTACAACAACCTCTTCAGTAATTCTAAGATCCACATACACATCCACTCATTCACCAACAGTCCTATACAGTCACTCATACATGTACTCACTCATCATATGTACTCATGCACCTATACATCCTGTTACACAATGCCACTCATTCATAGAGTTACTCACACACATAGTCACTCATGCTAATAAAGAATCAAACATACATTTACTTGCATATACAGTTATACACACACCACCACACTTACTTCTACGGAAACTTACACATACTTAGTCTTTTAAACAATCACTTATAGAAACACATACTTATTCATACAGGAACTCTTTCAATCTCTCACTCTCACATATACTCACATATATACACCAATAGTCACATATACTAGTTTAAAACATATGTAGTTACTCATAAAGACACTATTGAGACAGTCATTCACTCACTAACACACCCATACACACACTCATCCACCCATACAGTCCTGCACACATGCTGTGTTCAACACATACAAACAGTGAGTCACTCATTCATGCACCTATGCACTACGTAATACCCCCCACCGAACCATGCAGACACTCAGACTGATACTCAAAAAACCAACTAATAACCTATATAGACACCCATGTAGCTACTCACCAACCCATGCAGCCACTTATACACAAAGTGAGAGACTGATACAGATATTTACATATTTAAACATTACTCACTAAGCCATGTATTCACTATGATACACTTAATCAGTCAGTTACACAATCAATTTTTCAAAAACAAATCATCCATTTAGACACTTATATACCCATTTATTCTTCCATCGACCTTGAGATATACATATATAAAACATATTTAATTTTCAGAAAAACACACATTCACTGGATGATGTCATCAGTGATGTCATCAGTGATGTCATTTGAGATGTCATCAGTGATGTCATGAGTGATGTCACTGACCATGTCATGAGTGATGTAATATGTGACGTCATCAGCAGTGCATTGCGGGCGCGCGAGTTATAGTTAGCTGAACTAACTATAACGGGGGAATTTCAATGGTTTTTTACGAGTGAAATGTCCAGCTAACTATAACATGTGTGAAACCTTTGGTTTTTTCATTGAATATATATATATATATATATATATATATATATATATATATATGTGTAAATATTAAATAATTGTAAATTGCAGTTTTTGAAACCAGGCTATTTAACAGTAGTCTTAATGTAAAATAATTCCTGTTTTGTGTTATGGATACAGACCAATTTTTAGGCTGTCATGGCAAGTAATTCTTACATTGTTGTAATAGTAATTTTGTTTATGAAACCTTTTCCTGCAAAAGCATGGCCAGGACTAGATCTAAGACTTATATTCACATTTAAGCACATATGTTAGAGGCATGAAGCGCAGAAAAATATGGAGAAGAGATGCTTTTGTAACCTCTTTGGTTAAACCGTTACAAGGTGGCCACATAAAATGTTTCTAATTCAGCACATACCTTATTCTCAAGTTAAAGATTTTCTATTTCCCTACCAAGCTTATTTTCTTGCACTTGTCTGTTTTTTTTTTTATGTGGGTACCTTCTTGCATTGCCAGTTTGTCTGGGACGTCAGTTAATAATCACCCAAAGGGCAAGTTCTCGTAAACAGTGTGGTTGATTAAAAGTATAGCTTGCAGTACATATACCTATGTTTATGATCAAAACCAAAGTTTGTTAAATATATTCACTGCATGCTAGAATTTCGGGGAAAGTTTCTGTAATGGCTTCTCACCATCCAAGAAGAAAACTAAATTGATACTTTTGTCTTAAAGATAGAAAGCATATTTGTATTTAAAGACCTTTTCCTAGGCTAGACTTTAAAAGGTCAGAGTAAATTTGGAGGTTCTCAGACATTGGCTACATACTTACTCATTTGCTTGAATCCCTCCCCATTGTTGGCATGGAGCCCTCAAACAAAAATATTAAACAGTGATGTTGATACAAACTCTTAACGTTACCTCCGCTTTAATGTTTAGTTTTCAAATGCGTGTCTTCTGTAAGGACGGCATCACCAGAGCTCTGCTTATCAGCTTCATTTTTTTTTATTACAACTGATGTCCTCTGGTGTTACTGCGGAATTGAGTCAAGGCACACCTAGCTGCATTCAAAATTTACAAAGGAAAGAAATTAGAGGAGAACAGCACCATTTGAAAGAAAGTTAGTACATTTTCCAAGAAGATTCTGTCTACCTTAGCTTTAAATCCCTCTACTCTGACATCCAAGCATTGCAGACGTTTGGTTTGCTTGAGACACCAGTGACAAAATGCAAGAAATCATAAATGGCACCACTGACTGAGCTGTCATCAGCAATTGCATCCACCGTGCAATTGACAACGGAGAGCCAGAAGTACGACGTGCAAAATAGGGCCTCGCAAATTGCAACTCATTTGTGACTCGCAATTCGCAAGGCGCTATTTGGCATGTACAACAGTGTATTTAACACTGTGTGATTCCCAATGGGGTTGCAAATTGCGAGGCTCATGAATATTAATGAGCCTCTCGCAATTTGCGAGCCCATTGGGAATGACAGGCCATCCCAGGGATGGTGGCCTGCTGGGCTCAGTAGACCACCATGTCTGGAACTGTTCTTAAATAAAGCAGCTTTTCTTTTTTTTTTTGTAAATAAAAATTAAACGTTTTTGTTTCATTTTTTAAGGGCCGGTAGTGAGTGGTCCCTGGGACCACTGCCTCCCTTAAATAATATTTTTAGAGAGAGTAACAAAGTGGAACTGCCCATGCCTGTAGCTGAAAAAAAATTTGTTTCCATAGACAAATCAAGAAAGTTAATCAGCTCTATCCCCTTATTAGACTGTTTGTGAGCTATCTGGCTAGGTACACCACAGCTGCTTCCCAAGGTAGGTCCAGAGCCCAGCATCTCTTGCTACACTGGCATGGTGAAAGATTACACCATTGGCAAAAAAAATTGTGAATGCAATTGCTCTAACATCTGTTAAAGTGACTAACGCCATTGCCATCTCTCAAAGTATGCTAACATGGCACAACATGGAGCCTTTCCTAAGCAAATTAGCAGACAAATGTAGAGGCCAGGTTAACTTAGCATAGGAGTGAGAGCTATATTTCTCAGTACTGTAGTTGCAAGTAAATAACTTTTTCATCCTCTTCCTGTGGTGTGTTGGTGTATAATGCTTCCGTTGAAGGTAGCCAGAAACATATTGTACCTGGTCCTTTGATCTTGTTGTCCTGTGCATCATTAACATTTGACGCTTGAGGTTTTACGACTTCATGCTTAAGTCACTAGAGCTAACAAAGCAGTGTTGTTTTTCCAGGGGCATGGATCCATTGTATGGATTGTCCTGGCAACCACAAGGTCTGCTCTGCATGCCTTTTTGAAAGCATTTGTCAATGAATGCATCTTTCTGCAAAGATGCAGCCTTTGACCAGTAACTTCTGCACAATCTGTGTGCTTGAAGGTTGGTCTTCCATTTACTGTCCCACTCACAGAATATTCAAGACTGTAGAAGGAGGTTATCCGCAGGTTGGAATGAAGGGTAAAAGTGATGGACTAAAACAAAACAATCATGGTGATTTCTGGTAGTCTTAATTCTTGCTTTACCTGCTTCACGGCATTCACTCTGCCATCCACTCATTAAGCGTATAACAATACACAAAAGCCATGGCAACTAACCAGGGATGATTGTGGCACATGGAAATGGGGACATACTCCCTAGGAGCCTTTGCAAAAATATGAGTGTCAACCTTTTAAAGTATTTTCTGCACTTGACTCCTTTGCAGTCAATTCCTAACCGTGGTGGTGAAGGAAGAGCCAATACACAAAGGTTGTGGAGGAGGGAGCGCTAGGATTTGGAGTACCATGACAGTAATTTTCTGTAAATACTCTGTATATTCCATGGCTCTCTTCAGGTGGCAAATAAAAAAAGTAGTCGTTTTATAAAAAAAAACTCAGTGATGATCAATTGATGTGTGCTGAAAAAAGCAGAAATTATTAACTTAGGTGGATGCTCAGAAAAAGTACATTTGTAGGAATGGCAAAACAGTTAAAATTGAGTTGATGTTAGAAAATATTTTGAACAGGTGTGCTAAGAGAAGAATCATGCAGTTAATGTTTGCTAAATCATAAAAATAAAAGACACTATTTTTCACATACTGTGGACTGTTATGTCTTTTAAGATTCCAAGGAATGTAGTCTTGCAGCTTTAATTGTAGGAAAATAGATTAAAATGGCGTGAACCAGATTTGAACTATTAAGGCTGATCAACAGCAGCAAATACGTTGTTTACCACAAATCAAGTAGCATAGCATGCTGGGGAGGAAAACTATTCTCTTTTACCTGATGCTAGATGTTTTTGCAGCAACACAAGTAACAAGCAAAATCCAACCCAATAGGTCAGGCTTGCGTTTCGACTCCTGATTAAAACATGAAAGACTTCTGCACTGTCTTAGATTTGCTCTTATCCATTGCAGTCAAAATTATACTTGCAGAATGGAAATTGTTTCACCTCCTTTCTTACCACACTTGGTGGGCATGGGTTTCATATCTTCATGGAGCTCATTCTTTGGTTGAAGTGAAACATTGTTCGCTCTCAATTGCTAGTAGGGTATGGCGTTCTTTGGATAATTACATGGATCTATCTTCCTCAGGGGTTGATATCTCAATTTCCTTTTCAATCTCTCTCTTAATTTACTTTTTAAGGGTGTAGCAGATGTCCTCTCCCAACATCTCATCCTTTTTCCTTCCCTCTAGTATCCGTCCCCCTTTCTCTCTTCCCTACTTTCACCTCTTTTCCCCTCTCTGATGTATCTTATTTACCGAGCAATACAAAATCACATATGACTTTGCTGGGATATAGGTTAATCTTCCATCTGTCGCATGTTCCTGGACTTTATACCTAATATTTGATGAATTTGTAATACTGATTTGTCATGCATTTATCTGATCATTTTTATATAATAACTTTGACATCTTTTTATTCCAATCCAGCAGTTTTGTTAGTCCTTTCTTTTTAATTCTGCTTCCGATTCTTCTGTATTGCTACTGTACTGCAAATGTATCTCTTTTTAACTAAAACAATAAAAATATTTTAACAAAAAAGACAAATCAAATAATGCTTTCTGGATAGAATACATGTATGAGATAAATACTTTAATATGTGATGATTCAATGTACTTTTGAGGTTTAAAATAGTCCACTTGCATTGCCACGCAAGCACTCTGTAGGTGGTGGAAAGATTAACCAAACAACCAGTAGCCTGAAGTGAGAGAGAAATTCTCCTTGATGGAGCCAAAGCCAAGAATATACATTTTTGAAAGAATTGCTAAATCATGCAGACAGATGCGCTGTCAAGCCAGATCTAGACAGTTGTGTATGTGCCTATGTGTTCACGTCATCTCAGTCGATGACCCTGGTGAATATTTTAGTGGATCTGTAAATAAACAGATCATTACATAATGTTTCACTCTAAATAAGTTAAACTCTTTATTGCAAGTATTTCTCTGTACTGTGTAATAGTGTTGACATTAGTTCTGTTGTACCACAATTCACATAACATCCGATTTCAAAATGTCTTTTCTCTCTCGCAGGTGATGCAGAAGGATAGCGAAAAGAATATGTCTATTAAAAAGCTCTGGAAATGAACACAATAGACTTGGATTTCTTTATGAAAGTAATCGGCTGTCTAGTTTTTTTTGTCCAGTTTAAAATGTCCTCAGTTAGAACTGTTTTTCTTTAATAAACAACAATCGCTGATCAAGTGTTTTCTTTATTATGGTCTGGCTTGTCCAGACTGTAGGCAGCTGCCCCTGGATATGGTATGCCACTGGGTGGTTATACCGTGCCCAGAGTCCAGATGTTCCCCAAAAGTGTACAGAGCTCAATGTAAAATCCAAAGTGCTCTAATAGTGTTAGTGCAGGCAAGCAGCCTTAGGCCTAACACAGGAGTGCAAGACATTTATTGCACAACCTTGACCAGTAATGGACACATGACTCAAAAAGGAGATCCCCACCAATTTCGGAAAAATAAGCCTTGATTGTCGTTTATTTTAAGACCAAGATGTTCGCGATAAGGCAAGTGTGTTTTTAATTAAAAATACTTTTCTTTTCTGAACAGTTCAGTGGTATCCTGGTATCCTATAGCAGAAAGCAATAAGCGGTAAAAAGGTACGTACACAACTTAGTTTCAGTCTTCGGGACCAAAGATCAGCAAGTGTCAGGTGAGCACCAAAACTGCACCACAAGCGGCACTGTGGCAGCCGGGAGCAAAGGTCAAAATCGAAGTTTGGCCAAATGCGTTTCAATGGAGACTGGTGCTTGAATCCACACTTCTTGCAGGTAAGTAGATTGGTTGCAGCGGCCAAGCTTTGGGGGTTCGGACCAACCTTAGGTGCCCAATGCTTTTCAATGGAGATTCTTTTTTTGGGATAAAACGCTGCATGCGTCGAACTGGAGGGTGCAGAAAGCCAAGCTCTCCAAAGCCCTGGGGCTGCGGGTTCCAGGGTGCCTTTAGATGTCGTATTTTTTCTTACCGGGCTATTAGCGGTTGAGGGGACCCTTCGTATTCATTCACTCTGCAGGCGCCGTCGTGGAGGTCAGAGAGGTAAGCCAACGCTGTATTCAAGGTCTAGATCGCTGGAGAGGCTTCATTGGACAAGTAAGCCATTCAGACTCCGAGTCGTGCCGAGGGGATCGGGTGCAGGGTGGGCAGGACTCGCGGTTCCAGATGGCACAGGAGTTCTTGGAGTTGATTTCTTCTCAACAGTTCCACTGTCCCTAAAGGTTATAGGAGTTTTTTTCAAGGCTTCCTGGGGGAGGCGGCATAGACCTATCCTAGATTGGAGGGGGTCTCCCGGTTTTCAAGATGGCAGGGACTGAAAGTTGTACTTCACCTTGCCTCCCCCACCTTAGGGATGGAGTTGGCAGAGCTGGGCACACATCCTGTTTGTTAGATTTGGGGGTCTCTAGTTGGCATAGGTAGGTACCTGTGACAAATAGAAACCCTTGCGTCTAGTCAGGGTAAGGGGGTACACTCCTAAAATAACCCCTGCTCACCCCCTTGGTAGCTTGGCACGAGCAGACAGGCTTATCTCAGAGGCAGTGTGTAAAGCATTTGTGAACAAATACAGTAATCAAGTGACAACACTACAGATGGACGCCACACAGGTTGTATTATAAAAATAAGTATCTTTTATATAGATTTAACACAAGACCACAAACCTCCACAATACTGTACTTACAATGGTAGAATTAGCTTAGTTCTCTTAAGATGGTAAATGCGACACTCGGAGTTCAATGTACCTTAAGATGCGACACGCAGGGCAACGAAAGTGTTGCAAGGACAGTGATGCGTTGAAGATCCGGTGCAAATAAACAAAGATGGCGCTTTCTTCTTGATGCGACACGCTTCCCGGTGATGTGGCGGCGCCTGATGCGACGTCGATCCTCTTCTCCGGTGATGGCGAGATGTTTCCTCACGATGCGAGCCGCGACAAGCCCTGCAACACGCTTCCCAGTGATGCGACTGCGTCTGCTGCAAAGTCGATCCTCTTCTCCGGCAATGAGCCGCGACACGCTTCCCAGTGATGCGGCGTCTGCTGCGACGTCGATCCTCTTATCCTGGCGATGCGAGTCGCTTCGGTGGACCAGCGATGACTCAACGATTCTTCTGTGACACTCTTCCCGGTGATGGGGTGGCATCTGCTGTGACGTCGATCCTCTTCTCCAGCGATGCGAGGCGCTTCGTGTTGTGCCGCGGCAGTTCGGCAACACGCTTCCTGTTCTTGAGTCGCGCTTCCAGCTCCTTGTGACACACAAGTCCAGCACAACTGCAGGCACTTCAAAAGAACTCCTGGGGAGCTGGTGGGTGAAGTCTGTTGTCCCTGAGACTTCAGCAGGAGGCAAGCTCTTTTCCAAGCCCTTGGAGATCCTTCACAAGTTGAATAAAAGTGCACACAAAGTCCTTTCTCCTTTCTTTGGTAGTCCAGCAACCACTGCAGGCCAATCCCCGAAGCAGCACTTCAGCTTAGGGATAGTCGCTCCTCAGTTTCTTCTGGTTTCTTCTTGTTTCCCAAAGTGATCTAAAGTTCTTGGGTCTGGGTCCCAATAGTTATACCAAGTTTCTCTTTGTTCCCTGAAGGCAGAGAGGCCTTTGCCTAGTCCAATCCAGTTCTGGTCAGTCCTGGAGCACTTTGTTGACATGACTCCTTCTTTTCTTTCACAGTGCAGGGCAGAGACATCAGACGCACCACAGGAGGTGGAGCCGGCATTGTGGAGGGAAAGCACAGCCCTATTCAGGTCCCAGGTGCAACTACTCCCACCCATCTACATGGAGATCTCTCTATGCAGCCCTGTGCTGACTCACCCTGTCTCCGGGAATTCCCCAGCCCCCTGGAATTCCCCAGCCCCTGTCACTCAAATTACAGACAAAGAATACACAACCTAGCAGAGGCAGGTTTGGATGGTTAGACAAGAAAATACCTACTTTCTAAAAGTGGTATTTTCAAACACAGAATGTTAAAACCAATTTCACTAAAAGATGTATTTTATCATTCTGAGTTCAGGCATACTAAACTCGAATTTCTACCATGTTCCCTGAGTCAGTTAGGATTATAGGATGTAATAATCAAACTGCCCATTCTGGCCTATGGGGAACAGGTAGCCTTACAATAGGGAAAAACGAAAATGGCTGAAATTCACTTTTAGAACATGCCACACACACCAGGGCATGTCCTACCTTATACTTACAATGCACCCTGCCCTTGGGCCTACCATAGGGGTGTCTGATATGAAGAAAAGGGAAGGCTTAGGGACTGGCAAGTGGGTGCACTTGCCCAGTCAGCATGGCAGTACCAAAGTGCACACAGGCTCTGCAATGTCAAGCCTTAGACACACTTTTACAGGCTGCTTCTGTGGGTGGCACAACCAGTGCTACATGCCCACCAGCAGCATTTGGATTACCAAACCAGCCAATCATGGAATCACTAATCCACACATCAATTTACAATAGCGAGAACGTATGCACTTTAGCACTGATCATCAGTGGTAAAGTGCCCAGAGTCATAAAACAGCCAACAACAGGTCAGAAAAAATACAGGAGGAAGGCAAAAAGTTTAGGGATGACCCTACAAAAAGGGGCAAGTCCCAACACTGTTCTTCTAGGTTTTCTCAACGAAAGTGGGGGAGGAAACTAGGGTTGTCATCTGCTGCTAGCAGCAGAGACTGAGGGTCGCATTACAAAGACGGCAGGCCTTTGGAGCTTACCCTTCGAGCACTGAACCATCCTGGGGGAGGAGATGTGACATCTCTGCCCATGGTGTGTATTGTTTCTGCTCCCAGAGAGCAGGGACTCTCTACCCAAGGGGCCTGAAACATGTCTGTGTGTGGCAGGCTGGTTAAAGCAAGTCACTGACCTCACCAGAGTTGGTAGGTGTTCAGGGGGCACATCTGAGGTGCCGTCTGAGTACATGATGTAATACATCTCACACTGGCATCAGCGGGAATTTATTACAAGGAGTTGTTTGGTATCAAACACTCCTGGTTTCAGTGAAGCCATCAAGCTGCTGAGGAACTTGAGTTGTCGAGTTTCAAGCCCCTGAACTCCCTGTGGCTTCCTTAGCATATACAATAGTTAAGAATTTACTTAAATATTGTAGAGGCATACCTACTCATGCAGATATGCCCTCACCTGTGGTGCAGTACACCATGCCTTAGGGCTGTAAGGCCTGCTAGAGGAGTCGCTTAACTATACCTTCAGGCAGTGCTAGGTGCCATGTCGACTGTCGTTTTTCACCTCACAGGGGCATGCAAGCTGCAGGGACATGGTCATAGTTAGGGAGTCCCAGGGGACCCTCTTCAGCTGTCTAGCCCTAGGTACCCAGGGTACCACTTACTAGAGGCTTACAGGGGGACGCAAGTACCAATTGTGGATATGTTTTAGGGAAGAAGCACTGGCACAGGGGATCTGGTTTGCAGGGATTTCCCACTACATTCAAAACCACATCAAAACCAGGCAAAAAGTGGGGGCTAACCATGTCAAAAGAGGCACTTTCTCACACTGACGATAAATAACTAGTCGTCAGACATTTAGGCTCTGCCTATATGCTGGGAACCAGAAGTACATTTTGATTGGACAGAGGGTTTGTGCTTCCACAAAAAAGTGCTTAACCTCCATGCAGCTGTGACTATTTTTTTGATTTATTTAACCGACTGACCTCGTACTTTCATGGGCACTTACAACATTGTAATGATATTAAAGTGGACTAGATGACTAGATGATTTTTTTGTTGTTTTCTCTGCCAGCTGCACAGATGGGAAGAGAGCAGACACTAACTTGCCTGGACTTTTAAGGTCTGACTTGAAAGTGCAACTACCACCTGGCCTTTTAACCTACACCAATATTATTCTGCGTCCAGTTCTTTGCTTCAACACAAATACGTATCCACTCCCATGCTATCTACTTGTAATGCATCACGTTACCATCCAATATTCCTTTAAAGCCAGTCCTATT
Source organism: Triturus cristatus (assembly GCF_964204655.1). NCBI lineage: Eukaryota > Metazoa > Chordata > Amphibia > Caudata > Salamandridae > Triturus > Triturus cristatus. Next base: position 677,855,740 of record NC_140579.1, on the reverse strand, counting down.
GGCATTGACAATGCTTTTTCTTTCTGGGACAAACACTTTTTTTCTACATATGTTAGGTTAATGGATACACTTCAGATTACTCCTATAGACCAATCTCCAGAAGGGATCAAAAATGCTTTCTGCAGTTGACCAACGCACTGCTACAATCGTGCCATCCACGGATCCACCTATAGTCTGTGTTTGCTACAGCAATTAAATAAAGGTGCCACCAGTGAGGTGTTG